>NW_005054310.1:6634848-6655992 GCF_000277835.1 Geospiza fortis | reverse complement strand
GCATTTGAATGTTAAAAGACAAACCAAAGGGATAAAAAAAAAGCATCACATCCCGAGCTTCTGAATCTTATTTACTTCTGCTATACAGTTTGACATTTTCTGCTGTAAATTCGCTCTTACAATAATAACTTTGCCATATAAAATTTTGAAACTAAATATAATCACTTGTTCAACATTGCACTCTTTACAGGGTAATAATAAAGGCTATAACAAATAATTCTGATTTTACTCATAAAGACTATGAGATCTTTGACCTTAGCATACATTTCGGAAGCAACAGAATAGTTGAGGTTTCTTCTATATGAAAGCTGATAGTTCCCGAATGAAAGGTTACTTGGAATTTACATTCTGTGACACTCAGAAGAGACAAAAAAAGTCTGATTTTTCAAACCTCTCTTTAGAGCTACTTTGTACACCAGGATTTACTTCATTCCTCTTCTGTGGCACTCCTTGTCCATGGTAAATACAAATGCGGTCTAAGCTGTTCTCAAGAAGTCATCCCTAACATACCCAACTTTACAACACTTATTAACAATCATTTTCATCCTCACACTCAGCCCTGTGCTCTTCAGTAAGATCCACACCTCCAGGCACTGCCTCTCTCTTGGTATGCAGGTTATAATGTGGGAATTCACAACTCCTGGAGTTTTTGTACTGCATGATGTATTTGGTCACATGACTAAAAAGTGCATATCAAGAAATACATAGCATTCCTCTTGTTAATTATTAAAGTCACAGAAAATTAATATACTGCTCAAAGAGCAAACTCCTTATTTCCTGACATATACATGAAGTGGCAGAGGTTGTAATTAATCACCTCAAGATTCAAGAGACCAAGATACTGACAGGCCTCAGTTTTCACCAACACAAACAAAATTATAAAAGAAAATACTAAGGAAATTTTACACCAGACGAGTTAAATCATTATCAGTTAGTGTGCAAAACTAACACAGCTAAAACTTCACAATCCCAAAGAATTTCATAACTATTGCAGATATCCCAAGAAACCTTTTTACTCTTTTAGATGCTCAGAATACATCTACAGTTCTAGAAGATGTAAATTCAGACAGGATGTGTCTTTTACAAACTGACTTGTTAATTATTGGTATTTGGATTACCCAACCATCAACATTTTGCTCAGAAGCACTAAAGCAATTCTGTAGACACACTCATGCATTCTCCCTGATTTTATACCATTTTGTGCAGAGTATCACGTGGTATTGACTGACAATTAAGACTCCTTAATAAACTATTCTGCTATTCTTCTTTCTCCTTAAAAGTATTCCTGTAGGTCTGAGTTCAATCCCTTAAAAAACAGTGTTTCAGGTATTTACAACTGACCATCCTAATCTCTACTCTTAAGATTGGCTTTCCTGCAAATTGCTTCATGCACTACTTGTTCAGGTGTGGATGACACAATTTTTGTACTGCTATGATATAGGATGTCAATCTAGAAATCTTTTAAGAGCTTAACCTCACTCACTGTGTCCCACTGAGCTGAACATGATGCCTGTGGTAGCAAGGACTATGATAATGAGCAGCTGCTGCATCAGATGCTCCCAGCTGTGCTGGTATTGCCACATCCTAACTTCAGATGCAGTCATTCCACGAGTTTTCTTTTGGTTAAGAAATACATTTTAAAAAATTATTGTCACACTTATTTGAAGAAGAAAAGTTTACAAAGTGAACTTTCCTGCTGGGCCCAAAGATCACATCCTGGAAGCCAAGAGTGATAACTTGACATTTCATTTTCCAAGAAGTCTAAACAACCACAATAAATTTACAAATGTAGACAATGCTGCACTGTTAAATTTCATTTCACGCTTAGTAAGCAAACATTATCAAACTGTAAGTACTGTCATCCTCTGTCTTTTTAGTTAGAAATCTTGTAGCCAATAAAGGTGTGACCTTGAAATATTCCACAGATGGATGAAGTCACTTTGCTAGCCCCATCGTTACACATTTGCAGAATTGCAAAGTTAGGTCACATTTACTCTAACTTCACTTTACAATAACTTTACAAACTGCATTATCATTAAGAGTCACTAAAAGTGCATTAATGAACCATGTGCCTGAACTGTCATGAAAAATTCAGTTTTGAAATTAAAAATGCTGAGACAATGCAGAAGCTAATTTTTTCTATAGATGTAGTACTCCTAAAATTATTTTTACTGACAAAACATAAAAAGTAAACCTGTATGCTATTTTTCTAATACATTGTCAAAACCAAAAGTTTTCTGTTCAGGAAGCCAGTGAAAACATATGGCCTTGTGTGAGAGGATGCTGAAATGTTAGAGAACACAGGCATAAATTCATCGGGATTTTTCATGTGGGCCGAATCTACTCTGATGCTTAATTCAAAGGGAAAACTAAAGGAAAAATTCCAATGCTGTTTTCTTGAAGGAATAGCTATTGTTTTCTGATACTCCTACTGCATTTGATACATTACACCAGAGTCACTATACCAAACAACCAAATATATGCAATGATATACCTTTTTTAATGATTTAGTTACATAAAAAATCCTGTTCAGTTACAAGACATAATGATTCATTACCACTTCAAATCTTGTTGAATACATCAAATCACATTTTTTTCAGTCTAATTACCAAATAAGAAGACTAACTGAGTAAGAACTGCAAAACTCTGAAAAGGATTTAGGATCTCTAATGAGTTGTAAACTACTGTAAATAAACAAAGAAGTTGAAAAATAAGCATTTTGCATCTTGAAAGAAAAAAGAAAATAAAAAGCAAACAAAAGTTAATTTGAAGTACTGCTTGGTTGCTTCTAAGTATGTTCTCTTTTTTTTGTCTCAAATGATTCTCTTCTGAAAGATCCACCATCTCGACCCCATCAACAAATATCCCAATAACTGATTCCCCATATGGATAGAGTTACTTTGAAATCAGAAAGACTCTGAAAAGAATAAAATCAAGTTCCACACCACCACGTCTGGACACAGACACGGCTTCTAACATGGTTTGGTTTTGGATTTAAATTGGTTTCTAATTTGGTTTATGTTTTGGATTTAAAATGCAAAATATCTTGACCAGATTCTCTCTTGGTCATTATATCAATTTTTGTTATTTTGGTTACTCTTACTTTTAAAAACACCTTCTCTGAATACTGGCATCTACTGAGGCCAGTGGGAAAAACTTCCAGTGTCTGAAGTGGATGCCCTATGCAAATGTTCAAGCTTGGATGAGGCTCTGAGAAACCTTATCTAGGGGATGGCGTTCCTGCCCATGGTTTGGGTTGGAACTAGATAATCTTTAAGGTCCCTTTCAACCCAAACCATTCAATGATTTTGTGACTTAGAAGGAGGGGTTTTTGTCAGATTCTGATTTCAAGCTTTAGTGGTTACTTTACAACAACCAAAAGGAAATGGTAGCATGAAAGGACAGGTCAGGAATGACCCTGTCTTTTGCAGCTCACACCCCAGACCTCATCAACTGTTACTCATGAGTCCAGAAGCTAAGCCCTGGCAGGTATCTGCAAAACCAAAGCCTGCAAGAGTTGGAGGAAAAAATCCAGCTTGCACACCTGGCTTTAAGATGTATCAGTCTTCTTACACAATGTATTTGCACACAGAACTGATGCCTGCTACAGTGTCCTTTTTTTATTTTTTTGCAAAATGAATGGAAGAATTTCTGTCGCTAATTTTGGAAAGTCCAATTGTCTGGTTTAGGAAGACTAGTCTATACTCCTTAATAGTATGTACACCAGTTGGGTTAAAATCAAGTACATACTAATGGGAACATATGATTGACTTATGAATATTTATGTGCTTTATTTTACTAGTGTATTCAATAACCTCTTGAGGGAAAGATAAAAAATTATGAATCACAATTAAGCTCATGAAGCAAGGGTTTAAATTAAATTTAATGAGATGGGTTCTATCTGCCAATGCAGTGAATCTTCCCACAATCCCCTCTGATGCCACTTCCAAGAGGTGAAAGGGAAAACGGTTGATACAATATTAGGTTGGCAGCACTGTTTCTGAAACTACATTGTTGAAGGTATGGTGTGCCTATTAATATATCATAAGCGGCTTTAAAACTAGCTGCTGGACTAAAGTAAATGAGAATTTCAACTTGTACTTCAAGTACAAGTTGAAAGCAGACAAGATTTAAGACACAATCTTGAAAATGTAATTTATAGGCATTCTTCAAGTCAAAAGACAAAACGCAAATAAAATCAGATCCTTCCCTACTAACTCCTTGAATGTATCCTTCTCCTTATTTTTCCACCTTCTATATACAATATTTTGAAGTCCTATATTGGCAATATTGTTCAGCTGATCAAGTTCAGAATCTTTCAATCTTTGTGCAATGAGAAGCTAACCCATAGAGTGGGCTAACATCCACAAAAAATCTGTATTTCTAAACAGAGGGAGGAGAAAACACAAGAAAACCAAAATACAAGCCCATGTACAAAACACGAGGTGAAAAACATTCCCTATTTCTGTGAGACCTCAGCTCGTGACAGAGGTAGTAGGACTTGCCCTTGCACTCTGGGTAGAGCACCACTGACCGGGAGCCAAGCTGACTTTGAGCCAACCACCTCCAAGAAGACCTCACTGCTGCCTTTAAGGATCAAAGGGGGCCCATAAGAAAGATGCAGAGAGACTTTTCAGCACAGCCTGTTGCAACAGGACAACGGGCAATGGTTTTAAGAGGGTCAATTTAGATTAGATATGTGGAGGAGGTTTTTTACAATGTTTGTGGCGAAGCATTGGGACAGGTTACCCAAAGAGGTGGTGGATGCTCCATCCCTGGAAACATTAAAGGTCTACTGGACAGGGCTCTGAGCAATGTTATCTAGTTGAAAATGCTCCTGCCCATGGCAGAGATAGGGGCAGGGTGGACTAGATGGCCTTTAAAGGTTTCCTTCAACCCAAATTATTCTATGGTCACAGAGATTCAGAGAATTTTAAAGGGTACCAGCACCTTGAAACAATGAAATAATGCATATGGGTTAATCACTGGCTCATCCCACCAGCATCTTTCCATTTCTCACTCATCCATGCTCTTTTGCTCCTGCAATGGCAGTCTGAGCTCAAAGGGCCAAATACCATAATACCACAAACTGCAGGAGTCACACATGGACTGACAATTATTCACCAAATGAAAACATTTTTGAGGATTTTTTTACCCTCTCAGCATGTTAGTAGATAGTGAATGTGCCAGCAGATAGAGGCAGATTACTTGAAACAGTATTAAACTGGCAGCATGGAGTTGCAGGGGGTTGTTTAGAAACGGGGTTATGCTAATGTCTGTGTACATTTGCTTAAAAATGTATTCCAAACAATGCTTAAATTATACAAATAGCCTGACCACAAGTGAAGAAATGCAATATTTGAGCTACATTAAGACCTTCTTCCAAACTCATGTGTATTTATTTTTAACGGGCACATCAACATCCATTAAGAACAAAGAGAATTAATTTCTTCTTCCTAGTCACAATTATGGCCAATATGAATCAGACTCTTCCAGTAGTTTCAAAGTGGATTTAAAATAAAGGATCAGTCATCTGTGATTATTTAAACAGCCCATGGCACTTTCATGTAACACATGTGTCTACTGGACAAAATCTCAGCAACTGCTGGTAATTCCACTACATTTGCAGGAGGTAGATTTTCCTCAGTATTGCAACTGGAGATATGGTAGCTGGGCTTGTTCTAATTCCAGAGTCTCTAAGCCACTAGTTGTCATCTTTGAGAACTCATGGAGATACAAGACTTGAAAAGGTCAACTTCAGTCTTAAAGCAGATGGAGGGTGGGAGAGGAAGATGTTTATATGATTTATATTAAACCTTCTCTCAAGAAAATACTGAGATTAAAAAATTAAACAGAACATTTAAACAATAAATCAACAAACAACACCTGGGGAAAAAGACCAAACAGCCAACCTGGATCTCTCATGATTAAGTAATGTCAAATTAGCAGCAAGACAGCAAACCATGTAGACAGAGCACAACAGATGTCATATGTGCTAACTAAATATTCTCACAAGTATGCAATATATGTCACTCTCTTAAAGAAAGTTTGCCTATGTCAGGGTGAATGCAAAACTGAAAGCTATACTGAATCCAATCAGAAAACAAATAATTTGGAAGATGTGGACCCACTGCTACTCAATATTTTACGTTCTATACATCATGCATATGCAATCCTTTATGTGCAATTTCCATTTTTATCTATCTAGGTCACAAATAAATCCCAAGACATCACCAATCATAGACCAAATGCAAGCACTCTGGAGGAGCAGATCAGAATAGAAAATAAACAGATTGAAGTAATCATCTGAAAGAAACAAGATGTCTTTCAATAAGGAGAAATGCCAGATATTCCAGTAAGCAGGAATATGCAACTATATAACCTTGGGATGAAGAACAAGTGATTAGGTAGGTATTACCCTGGAAAGTATCTGGTTACCACAGTCATTCAGTAGTTAAACCCAGCTCCACAACACCCACTATGGTATACTACTCAATCATAGAGATATATTTAGTAGCATTATAGCACACACAGTTATATCTTTGCTCTCCTACACTGGTAAGGTCTGAACTGGATGCTTCTGTCCAAATTTAAGATGTCAGAGATTTTAGAAAAAATAAGTGAGCATAGATTAAAGATCTGTAAAATTTAATCAGAATAAGAAATAAAAGAGAAGTAGAAAGGACTGAAGTGGAAACAGAACACACAGAAACATCAAAGACCATGAAAAAGAAACAAAATTTATTTTCCCTTTTCTACAGAGATGTCTGGAAGATTTGGGTGGAACATAAAATAAAAACATTCAGCAGATAAAGGCAATGGGATGATCTGACAGAAACCCCAAGAAATTCAACTAAAGCAAATGCCAAGTCCTGCAGCACAAGCACCAGCAGGAAAGAAAAGCAGCTCTACTGAAAAGGACTGGGTGGTCCTGGCTGACAACACATTGCACATCAGCCTGCAGTGCAGCCTTGTAGAAATGAAGACCAACTCCATACTGGGCTGAATCCGTAACAGCACAGACAGCAGGTAAAGTGGTGTGGTACTTCAGCACAGTTCAGCACTTATGAGACAGCATGTGCAGCAGCATTTTGTCTCATCTGGAGCAGTCCAGGATAGAGACATTATAAAGCCAGCCCATGGAGGGCCATGGCAAGGATGAAGAGCTGCAGCATGCAGGGTATGGAGAGCGGCTGAGGGGCTTCAGTGTGTTTAGTTTCTAACCTTTAGAAAAAAGATTAGGGGAAATTCAAGGGCTGTTTTTAAGATTCTGGAGAAGAGTGAGACAAGCTCTTCTCAGGGATTCACAGTGGAAGGACAAAAGACAACAGACAAAAGCTACAGAAAGTGAAACGTGAATTACTCTAATTAGATAGAAGGGAGGAAAAAATCATGGAGGTGTGACAAAACTTTAGAGCATGTTTCTCAGAGAAGATTTATCCTTAAAGTTATTCAAAATTCAGCTGAATAGGATCCCTAAGCAACTTGACCCAGCTTCAAAGGTGGTCCTGCCTTGAACAGGGGGCTGTACCAGGCAATCCCTAGAAGTTCCTTCCTACCTAAATTTTATAATTCTTCTGCAGTGTCTGTGAGGAATGACAAAGATAGTGCCTTGGGCTAGGAGACCAACTATACAATCTCCAGGGGTTCATTCCAGCTATTTTTTCCTGCAGTCCTGAAGACTGAAAGGCACTAATAAATATTCAGACAGAACATCAGTTTTCTCCCTTTTGTGTGAACAGTGCTTCATTCATTTTAGCTAATGGGTTATAAATATGAACAGATATTTTAGATTGCATACTTAGAAATTTGATAGCAATAATATTCAGAAATTAATATTAAATACCAAACTGCATGGAAAACAAGGGGAAAAAATATAGGGGAGAATGTTATAATAGGCAGCATATAAAATGGTTTTTTCAAATACTTCCTTATCCCATCTGCAATTCCCAGAGAGGCTCTCAGGCACTTTGCTGACAGCTAAAACTGGAACCTTCTCTGAGTGCTGGGCTGACAGTCTGTAGTGAGAGAGGAATACATGGTGCACAATCTCTTTAAAGAGCCCTTTTCAACTTTCAAGGCCTTTACAGCACAAAAGACAAAGGGAGATTGGTTGTATCACACAGGGAATTTACCTGGATAATACAAAAATATTCAAGGCAGGAACAAAGATCCTTCAGCTGATCACCTATAAGCTTTCTAAAACTAATTTTACACTGGAAGGATGATCATACAGCCCTATTTTCCATATCTCACAGAGTTTAGAGAGCAGTGAGGATGTATGCAGTCCACTGAGGAGAACTAAACCTTAAGCTGATACCTTCTAACACAAGAACTAAAGATATTATAAAATCAAAATACTCTAATTTCCTCTCTCAAGCTAGGACATCATTTTGAATGTTCAAATGCAAAATAAAGATGCTTTATTAAAACTTTACAGTAATGAAAATTTCCCTTAAGGCACAGACAATGTTTTGAAGTAATCATCTGAAAGAAAACAATACTCACTATAATGAAAGAGTCCTCACTATAAATGAAAGAGCTTGGTTGGACCTGCTTACATTAATCCACTAGTGGCAAGAGAGACCACAGTTTAGCAATAACTTCATGTGACTGATTTTGTCAGCTTAAAAGAATAAATATTGTTTGCATTTTTACATATTTTATGTAAGAAAAAATGTGATTACCACATGAAATATTGGCCAGCAGACTATTTTTTCATAACTCTTTTTAAAGGCAAGATTGCCCTTCCTCCAATTAAAGCTGTAAAAGTCTTTCAATATTACAGCTCAAAGAATAGTCCAGACAGTTCCCAAACTCTGTGAAGGAAGTTCTTTAGATGCATCTCAGAGGATGGCCAAAAAAAAAAAAAAATCTTATTTTCATATAGGCAGAAAATAACAGAATGCTCACTTTCTGAAAAGCCTGAAATCTCAACCTGCATATAAACATTTATTTTTATAACTATCTATACATATTTCCTTTTGGAGTCATTCTTAGCATTTTTGGTGATTCAGCTACATAAAGTATGCATTTATACATATCACCCGCAGAGAATAAAGGCAGATCTTTAAACTTGAAAGTGTGTAGGTATAACATGAAATAAATTAGCAATTCTTCTACTAATTAATTTGAAGTTAATCAAGTATATCTGCTTTTATCTTCCAGAACCTATATACCTATATGTAAAGGCATGCACACACAGATGGTTTACTAAAATATGAAACTTAGATTTTAAAATATTAAGATTTAGTAAGATTTAGATAGCTACATATTTATCTGACATCAGCTTTACTTACTTCTACCACGGTAAAAATCTGAGTTTGTAAAACATGCTGTTACCCAGGAAACAAGAACAAATGCATGTGCAATAGGAATAAAAATTCAAAAACCTTGGATGAAACTATATATACTAGAAGTGAGTAATTTTTCTCCCACTTCCCTACATCCAAGCTAAGGATTTCATAATTACAATGATCAATGTATGCCTGACCTCAGCAATAATTTAATGGCAGAAAAATGAAGAAGGATCAACCCTCCTAAATAATAGGAAAATTGGAAAAACAAATTTTATAATTTTATACTCTGTACTTTTTCAGCAATCGCTGTTGGAAGCTTTATCCTTCAAAACCAACTGGCACCCTGTTAGAAAAATTTTAAACTAACGGTAGAAGAGAACAACACAACTCTCAGGGGTTCACAGAAAATTACATTATTCCCAACAAGCCAAACTGAGAAAAGTGCCAAGATGTTTGACAGAGGCTCTCTCCAGTAAGAATGGTTACCTACAAGAAAAGAAATTTCTGCTTCAATTTACAAGGGCAACCTACTGTTTGCAGGTGCAAAGTTCCAGGGGTAAGAGTTTTATGGTACTGTGTATCTTCTGGGAAAAGCAGAAATTGTCACAACATTTTATGCGCTATCTGAACATGACATTTAGCTACTGACAGAACAAGGCACACAGACAGCACTCTGTGTCAATAATGATACTTGTCACGTAAACGCTGTTTGATGGGGCAGGGAGCTTTTGAAGATTTTATACACTTACAAATTTGTGCACTTGGTAAAAATAAAAACTTCTTTTTTTACATTCTAATCAAATTAGTTTGCTTACCAGCTTGTTGCAAATGGGTAATAGCAATGACTTGCTTAATTTTTAAAACATATTCCTTAGCAAACAAGAAACTCAAGATAACTGCTGCTGGAAAAATCGGTGTAACCTGATCCTATAAAATACTGTATTTAAGAGACATGCTAGAGAGGATTCTGATACACTGACTTAGGAAAGGGATTAGGTTAATACCACTTCTCTTCTGAACACTGCATTTAACACACTTCAATTATATATCTCTGTTAATTTATGAGTTCTCATGTCTGTGTTTAACTTGTTACTAGACAAGGATAGATACAAAAACAGGAGTTGGATTAAATTAAGAGCTGTAAAACTTAGGTGGATTACTTAGAGCTAGAAAATTTCAAGAAGCTGCACAGACTACTAACCAGACATTCTAAGGGTAAAACCAGAAGTGTCACCAGGCAGAAGTATTTGTGGGGAACACTGCACTGCAGAGGTAGGAAACACATCAGAGAGTTTGTTGTTCTCATTTCTCAAACATAAGAATCTTGATCCATCAGTTTTTATATTCTGCAGTGCTATTCTAACAACTTCAAACACTTGCAAGTTCAAAACCACTGAAAGGTGTATTTAAACAACCCAGAACGTGTCGAATTCTTTTGCATGGAAAATAATAAAGGGCCCTCAATAACATCAAAATAAATGCCTAGCCATTTGGTGTATTCCAAAGGCAAGAAAAAATTAAAAGTTACCCAAGAAGCTAGAAAAAATAAAGCACTAAAAGTAACCCTATTAGTTGCAAACACACTCAAACATGAAGAGCAACTTCATGTGTTGGAAAATGGGTTTTTATCAAGTTTAGAAAATTTATTTGAATTATCTTAGTCTCCAGTGGTCCTTCTAACCACCATTCCAATAATTTTATTTAACTTTTCATGTAAGAAATCTCTCTGTGCTGCTTAGTGCTGTTTATCCCACTTTTGCTTGACTTACAGATGACTTCTCCTGCCCTCTTGCTTTTTTTCCTTTCTCCATTCTCCTCTTTATCTTTTCCTTATCCTCCAAAAATATTTCTTCCCTTCCAAAATCAGTTTTAATCCTGTAGTTGCCCATCCTGTTTTCAACAGCTGCTTTTTCTCTCCTGTGGAAAGGTTAAATATCCCTGCAGAAACCAGAAGGAATGGAGAAGAGCTGCTGAGCATCTTCCTTTGCTTCTACAGAGGAAAGAAGCCAAAGGTTCTTTCAGACACGCGGTATTTCAGCAACCTCCTTCAGCATCTGTTATTCCTGCCTGCTCTCCTCTCACCCCAGCTCCCCTGTCTTCCTGTTGTGTTGTTGACTCCCTATGCTTTCCACCGTCTCTGATTTCTGCTTTCTACAGTGTCTCATGTGTGTATTTTCCCCTAACCCCAATACCCAGATTTTAAAATACACATACACACCTGTGTACTGACACATAACTTTGAAACAAATAAAAGCCTCTTCCTTTCCTTATTATCTTAACTTTGGTTTTGCATGTATTTTTTCCTCAAGAAGATTCATGGCAGATCATTCACAAGAAGCAAAAAATAAGTTTCCTTCTCTTATGAGCTAGTTAAATTTACACAGCCCAATTCTAATATCTCTGCAAATAGTCCAGATATTGCAAAAACTGTGACCAGTAAGAGAACATTTCTTCTGAAATAGTAATTTTCTATTTTCTATTTTTTCTGAAACAGCTGCTTGGAACCCAAGAAAACTGTCTCCAGCTCAAAGTCTTCTGATCCCTTTCATGATGCAGAGTGAGAGACAGCTGTGCTTTTATTTTCAAGTTAAAGGTTAGGCATGTTCATAAAAACCCAGCACGGAGTGGGAGATGCTGCTGAGCATCCCATCTCTCCTTGGCACAAGACAGCAGCTCCCAATTCCTGCAGAACCAAGCCCCCTGACTCCTGACATGCTCCTGCCAGTGTCAAGGTCACGGCAAGTAGCCCCAGCTCTCCCTCCCTCTCCCACACAGCCTCTACACTGCTCATTTTGCTGACCTGGGAGAGCTGTCCAGGACATCAACCTGTGAACCAAGTCAAGGAGTAGATCTAAGTTAAAAATAAGCTTTCCTAGGAGGGTCTAGCACCCACGCTACAGGCAGCTGTCTGCTCTTCATGTGTGCCTTATAGAAATTCCAAAATGATGGCACAGCTGTAGCTTTAATGTGGCCATCTGCCACTTGAAAAGACATTCTCTATCATTAGGCTGTACTTATTTTGGAAGGAACATTGAAACCTACAATATTAAATTGATTTTCTCTTATTTTTCTCCGTTGCTGCTGCAGCTGACGTGGGTGATTCAACCTACTCTTTGCAAGAAGGGTCCATTTCCACATCCTCTTGAGCAGACTTTTTTCTTCCTAAAGCTCCATCAAGGCTGCCAAACGCAGATCTTTAAAGTCATTTTCACTGCTGCCTTTGAAGCAGGTTAGTTTTCTTTCCCCCCCCAGCTCCTGCTCTGTAAGAACAGCTTCAGATAAAACCAGGAGGGAATTCACATGAATGAAGAAAGCACTATCACAAGCAATGCTCATCACCATGAGCAAACAGGGCAGGCTCCATCACCTGTGCTGAGCTACACCATGGGCAGCAGGGAAGCACTGGTTTGTGGCAGAGTGAGCCCCAGGTAATAACTGGATTTTAATCACAGACCTCTGTCAGACTAGGTCTGCCTGAGCTTCCTCAGTGAAGGACGGACTATTCAATAACAATCTTCAGGCATCTGTCATTTTTGGACACATCTCAGAGAAACAGAGGCATGCTTAACTTTCCAGCTCGAGGTATTGCTGAGACAGGTACTTGGAAGGTTTTTTAATTATTTGGCTTTGACCAGGATCTGAATGACAAACACCTAGAACAAATCTGAACCTGGAGTCTCCATCAATAAGACTCTTTCCTTCCTAACTGTTTACATTTTTGTCCTGATTTTCATGTCTGATACATGCCAGGAGAAGACTTCTAGCCCCTGCTATCTCAGGAAAAGGACAATGATACTCTGTTGAGCTGTTACTGCACCTGGTAATCAGGTATACGAGTTTCTAGAGGATGGAGACACTGGGAAGCTGGGGACTAGCAGACCTGTGATGACACTGCCTACATGAAATACAGTGCTGTGCTGCTGGCACTGGGAAAAAAATCCTGTACTTTCATCTTTCAGAGATTTTTCCTGTGCTTTCAGCTCTCCACTGAACACCCTCCCTTGACAAGACCTCTCTAACCACACGAGGCAGAAGTGAACACAAGCAGAGGTCAGGGAAGGACCTTACCTTTCTCATCTTAGAACTTTCAGTTAAAAACCATATCCTGTGAGCAAAACTCTGTGACAAAATAGTCTAAGTAAATATCAACCAAGTCAATAGATGAGATTTTTTTTCTATTTGGAATTTGAATATTTTACACATCTCTAAAGAAAATATTCCAACTTTTTTTAAAAAAATCATAAAATTGCAATGTGAGAGGTCTGAGTTTTGGAGTAAGGATCTTGGCTAAGTATTCCCAAAGCCAGAGAGCTCCATTTCAGGGACTCTAAGTCCCGCAAACATTTCTTCAAGAAATAACAACAACAATGAGAAACTCATGGCTTGGTTAGGACTGGATAAAAAATTTTCCTCACTCACAGAAATGTTAAAGCAAGGTGTGAATAAAGCTAAAAATACCATCTGAGGAGAGCAACAATATCAGAGAAACTGTAACATGAATTCATGAAACAGCTTCAGTGTCTGCCTTGGAGACACTTGCTCACTTGCCAAGTCTGTCAAAAAGAATTAACTTGTCAGCAAAAAAAAATGGTATAGTATATGAAAAAATATTTGTTTGAAAGTTCTACTGCAATTTTTCATCGTTCCACAGACTATTTCAAGCTTTCAGGCATGATTTGCTGTTTTTCATCTTGTTAACGGTAATGCTATCACATGGGCACATCCATCCTGTCCTTGATGCTTATGTAACAACATCCCCAAAAAAGAAGAGATTAAAAAAAGGAATACTTTGCAACTTTCTTGATGGGTAAGTACAGGAAAAGGATTATATTAAAAGCATCTTGAATTTTGGGATAGAAGTTTCAGATTAAGGATCTGTTAAGAATAAAGGAATATGTCTGAAGCAAAAGCAAAAGAAGCAATGACCTGAACAACAGAATTACTGTCCACGTCTCAGAATCAGGGGCCATCATGACTTCTCCCCAGCCAGCAAGGCCATATACAGCCCCAGGTGTCAGGACAACATATTTGATTATGAGCTAATCAGGATTGATTTAGGAAAAACAATGTACAGAGGCAAAATGCTGCACTAGGTTAAATGTTTAGATTTGGTTTGCTCTGAAGGAGTTGGCTGATGGAGTTATTTGGATAGCTTTTCAATCAGGATGTGAGCAGCATCCTGTGTACCAGGACTGGATAGAAGAGATTGACACCATACACTTGCAAATACAAGTAACCACAGAGAAGAGCCAATTTTGACTCTTCTGACCTCAAAAAAGGGCATTGATAAAGAAATCAGGAGCATATGGCCTACTGCAGAAATGCCTTCAGCTATTAAACTAACTTGCAAAAGTATATTAAACTGTAATGCAAAGGAGATAGAAGGTTTATCCTCAGAAGTCAAATAGTCAACTTACCAATTAAGATGCAGATCAATCAGAACTTCCCTGAAATAGGTTTACGTGCAGCTTCCAGGGGGAAAGGCTCATCAAGCTGGCCCAAGCTAAAGCCCTGTACTGTGAAGTACAGCATGTGTACCAATAAAAAGAGTTTTCTGACAGGGAACATGCAAACCCACATCAGTTATCCACTGTTTGAGGCATTTTCTGCTGCATAGAAGGAATTTGTAAACCAAAATTTTATTTTTGCTGGTTGACAGGGCTGTCCAGGAATACTTTGTTTAACCTAACACAGAACTGACCAGCCACCATTAAACACAGCATCTGCCATCCACAGCCAGGTCTGAACAACCCACAGCCCCCTGCCCTGGCCAGCACAGTGAACAGGCCCTGTCAACCTACACATCAGTATCTCCATCAGTATAATGGATGAGCAGAAAACACTGAGCAATGAAATTTCCACTGAATTTGAATTTTCTTTGCACACTATTAATTACAAACTGAAGAAGGAAAGCAGCCTTATAAATCTCATCAGAATTACCAGGGGAATAAAGCCAAGGCAACATGAGAGCATTTCATTTACTCATGTGGGGCTCCTGCAGAACTGCTGCTCACAGAGGACAGGTCTTCTCGCACCTCTCACAGACAGCAAGCCCACTTGACGTAGTGAAGGAGCCAGTCCTACTCCAATGCCACCATCTACCAGGCAGAAGGTGACCACATCTTTGTCACTTTCTGATGTTTATGGTTTGAAAACACAAAACAAGAAAGTTCTGATAAACCCTTTGAGTTTAGATATGATACAAAGAAAAACTAGAACAGTTCAAGAAACAGGGGTAAAAGGACAAGATACATGTAACAGCATGAAATAATCTGCTCTAGCAAGGAAATAGGAGACAATATTATTATCTTATATTAGAGTAATATTGGCAGTAATGTTGTCTTGGTATTACTAATGTCGTGTTGGTATTATTGTTGTCTTCAGAGATGATACCTAAAGCAGTTAATAATTACATAGTCCTGTAACTTGTTTTCAATAACTTCACCCTCATTCTTTCATAGATATCAAGGATGTTAGTAAGAATGATGACCTCCAGAACCAAGTGAAAAACACTTGCAGCCAAAACTGATCCAAGAAACTTGTGCTTTAAAGCAAAAAAAGGTGACTTGCAGGTAGAAATATAGTTTTTAGAAGACTGAGCAAGTGGAACCATGCAACAGATTTACTAAAATGGAAAATTACATCTTTACTGGTCACAACTAACTTCCAA
Organism: Geospiza fortis; assembly: GCF_000277835.1. Lineage (NCBI taxonomy): Eukaryota > Metazoa > Chordata > Aves > Passeriformes > Thraupidae > Geospiza > Geospiza fortis. Next base: position 6,640,023 of record NW_005054310.1, on the reverse strand, counting down.
ATGTTTAGTTGTAATTCATTAAACATAAACGAACTGAAAGTCTGATGCTATTTCTTTTTGGTATAAACACAATAGCTTTAGACTCCAAATGTACACATGCAAACACATGCTTTCCTGTAAATATGCAGAAAAATCCCAGTAATGCCATAAAATAGCACCAACACAGCTGAGAAAAGGCTTTTCCACTGCTGAATTAACACCTCCCTTCTTTCTGCCACATGGGCACTTACTCCCTGAGCCTTCCTGGTTTGGCAAAGGTGCACTCCTGGGGAACAGATGAATTTTCAAGACAACAAGATGCCCACAGAAATGTAAGGAAAAAGTCAGAGATGAAGTCAAAACCAGGGTCAGGGTCCAGCTGAGGTCTTCAGGAATGCAGAAAAGGTGGTAAATGGGGATGGGATAGCACACATGGATCTATAAGCAGCAAGGACTATAATTAAAATTACAGCCTAGCCTGCATCACATTAATTGCAGTCTGCGCAAAACCATAACTCGGCAAGTATTTTCTCCCTACTCCTTTCACTCTGTTCACCCCTGAGACCTAGCTGTGCTGTCTGGTGTGCCTCCTGAAGGGTAAAATGTGCTGCTTGTGGCAAACCTGACACAAATATCAGCAGCTGATTGCCAATTCCCGTTTTGTCAGTGCTGAGAAATCACTCACGCAGCAGCCGAAGGAGCCACGCAGGGTCACCATGGCCCCACCAGGACAGTAAGCAGGTGAATGAGGGAGTTGTGCAAGTTAATTTTTTCATTAGCTTCTCTGCAACAGGAATTGTTATTCAGAGCACTTCTGGTGGGCTGCCACTGGCTTGCATAACAGCATTCAGCAGTTCATACTCTCTTTGCCTCTGATTTGCACTTGCCAAAAGCCCTCGGCCAGGATCGCACAAAGGACTTTAAGTGCAGCATCAAGGAAAGTCACAGCATCTGGCTCAAATATAAGAAATAAAAGCCCTGTCACTGCAAAAGGCCTTTGCAAGCAGACAGGAGCTTGTGCCTGGTTGGCTGCCAGTGCCCTTCTGGACTCAGGCACTCTCTTCACTTACAGCATGAGGAGAGTACAGGAAAAAAAGAACAGGGAGAGTAAAGACAGAAGAGGAATTTAAAGTCCACATCCAGAGGTCCACTGGTATCCAAGAGTAAGGATGTACATCTGCTCAGGGACTGGGGGGAGCAAACCATGCAGGGAGGAGAGGAGGAGCATTTCAGAGAGCACAGGAACTGGCCAAAATATGTTGAAGGATGCAATTGATATGAGGGCAGAATACACACATAAGAGCTGCAGGAAAAAACCAAATGCTGGGAATGACAGGCTGAAGGTTTCCTAAGTGAATTTCATCACAACTCAACAATCTAACAGACAAAGCCTCCCGTGCACCACTGCAAAGCTGTAAGAAGCAACTGAGTTTGTTGAGTTGAACAATACCAATAATGCCTTATTTTTCACTCTCCAAGCCTATTCATGTCATCTCCCCTACATTTCATAGATGAGAAATCAGTCATCTCTCATTCTGTTTTTAAGCTTCCCAGCTTTCCCGGGGGAAAACAACAACAACAAAAACAAAAAACAAAAAACAACAACAAAAAAAAAACCCACAAAAAAAAAAACCCACCCCAACCAAAAAAAAAAAGCGGGGAGGGGGGGGAAGGTATTGCTTTTTTGTTCAAGGGTTTAAGTGGAACATTTTTTAATGAAGAAAAAGAAAACATGATACAACATGATACAAACAAAATTGTGATCCCTACAAAAGACTCACCTACTCAGGGCTAAATTATTTACTTATTATTGTATACTTCCAAGCCACCGAACAACTGCTTCTATTGACCCAAAGTTGATATAAGTACATAAATATTGCCCACTTCCTATGACACCAGTCCTGGAACTACAGCTGTAAGTCACACAGAAAAGTTGCTCTTAACCTCCTTGATGCAGAGAAATGATGGCTAAGATGCACTAAATACACAGGTTTTTGAGAACTCTGTGAGCATCCCATTGGAAAAATAGTTCTGTGCCGTCATCTTCTGTAAGTTGGGGAAAAATATTGATACCAAAGCAGTTTAGTCACATCTAAACCTACTCAGAAATCCTCCAGTTAATACATTTGGGACAGACATATAAAAGACAAACTAGTACATGATCAGAAGTGAAAATTATTCAAGAAGGATACTTGGTGGCAGGAATAGCAACTAGTGTGCTGTTTTAATGAAACTCTGCAAACAAGTAATGGTAAGTAAGGCATCTGTGAAGCACCAGCCAATACAGATGCATCTCTGTGAAAGCCAAGGGGATCAGCAGTCAAGGGGAACCGAGCCTCTGGAACCTGCCACCTACTGCTAATTAAAGCTGAAATCATTATACAGCTTGGCTGGCAGGATTCTCAGCGGAGAGACTGGCGCAGCCTTTTCCCTGCAGACAGTGAGAAGCCTGTTGAAGAGTGTCCCATGATGCTTCTCCCTGTGCTATCCAGCAAAGCATTGCAGGATATCTCCTTAACAAGACTTAGACCTGTGGGATGGGGACCGAAGGTGAAGGATGTGACACAGAGGCAGTGTGACATTAGGTTATAGGTTTGTCAAAAACCTGATTTTTGGTGTATATCCAGTCTTTGCAGGACTCCTCAAACAGGGAAGCTCTCAGAAATGGATCATGTGCCCCTGCTCCCTGAAGCATCTCTTGTTTCATAAGGGGATGCAGAGACTACTTACAAGAAAAGGTGTATTGGTATTAGAAGCTGACAAATTATTGGTGCAGGTGGTAAATTTATGATGACGTTATGAAGTTTTAAAGGAACCCAGTTACATCACTTTCATTGCTCACTGCATGGCATAAAGGTCAAGCACACATACACACACTCTTATATTTCTCTTTACATGCTCTGCTGTTTTTTCACTTCTTTTCCCTCATGCAGAATTAAAGTGAAGAATCAAAAGGCTTTTTCTCTATCCCTGTGGCAATAATATCACAGCTGATGTCTTGCCATCCCTTTAAATGCCTAATATTTATGTTTAATAGCGATATATGTAATATCTAGTTCAATGGCTTCTAGAGTCACCTCAAAAAAAGATGCTTTATTTGAATACCACTGAATTCTGTGAACAGAAGAAAATTCAATGGCTGCATAAGGGCTAATAAATCTACTTTTTTCCTGAATAGCCTGATCTGTGGCACTAAGGGACTCAAAGTCCTTAGCTTGCCTGCAGGTTATTCAACACCTTCAGTCTGTCTGCTGAGCCTAATGGGGGTAAGTAGAGACAAAAGAGTCTGCTTGCAGGTTTGAGTTTGCAAAAGGAACAAATGACAGACAGACATGTGCCAGGATCCCAGGGCACAGCTGATCAACATCTGTTGATCAAACCCTGATTCCAAATCCTCTCTTCTCCCAGAGCAGCACCTGGGACAGACAACAATCCTGTACATGAACTCCACAGCACACAAGGAGCTAAGAAGGTCAAGGGCTGACTGCTCAGAGCATATGGTGGATGCAGATCATTGCAGACACACTGAGTCCTACAGTAGTGATGGAATAAATGGTGTAACTCCAAAAAATGTGTGTTATACAGGAAATCAAAGTGAATTATCTGAATAATTCTGCCCAGAGACAAACAGCTGCTGCAAACTACCATCAACTGCAGCAAAATTAAGGTGTTTATTCTTAAAAACAGCTTATTTCCAATGAAAGACTGATTATTTTCATTCCAGCAAGAACTACATAATTGAAAATGTATTTTTTCAAAAGTACACTTCTGATAAGAGCAGCCACAAACCTTTAATGAAAACCTGGGTTCACAAGACGAAGCAAACATTATGGCATGGCCCTTAGGTCTACAATATATCAAAATGAAATGCTAAACAGCACAGCTTTCAGGGACTTTGACTGGGATCTTAGTATTCTTGCCCCAAGGTATTTACAGCTTCAGGACACATTTTCTTGATATTGTATTCTCTTTTGGAAATACTTTCCATACCCTCGTTTTATGTTGCTTTCCCGACCAACTGCTGAACTGACACAATTATGAAGTCTGATTAATAAAATTATTATCTTATGCTACAGCGATCTTTCAAAAACTGTCTGGATCTTGAGATGAAAAGCATTCAGAGGATGTGACTTATTGTTCTTAATTTAACCTTCATTCATCAGCTAATTTTTTTTTCTTTCAATCTTAAGAAATTGTTTCTAAGTTTAGAATCAATGTCTATTTGTGAAATAATGAGCAAAAATTCACCTGACAGCTATAACTGCTAATAAAGTATAAAAGAACATCAAAAGCTTACTTCTTAAAGACCATGCTCTGGGCTGGCAAGTTTTGCCTCCATTCTAAACAGTCATTATAAATTAAAGTATTATTAAATTCTGAGTTTTGTCACTGTTGTTTTCCCTTTCCTGCAAATTTACTACTTTTCGGAATTCCGAAAGATTTCTCTCAAGGAGAAAAATGTGAAAATATGTTTTTCTGAAGAAACCTTTTTGAAAAAGAAGTAGATTTTGATTGTCTTTAACTGTACTCTAGGGGAACAGCTTCTTCAAGTACAAGAATGGCCTCATGAAAATTCTACATTTGTGAAGCACAGAGGTAGGTTGGGACTAGGCATAGCACTTCAAAAACATAAATTTTTGCAATAAATGCAATTATTTTTCTAGTCACATTTAAAAACAGTCTTCACATTTCAAAAACAGTTCTTTGTATAATTTTGGGACTGATTAGAAATAAACCCTCTTTTCTGCCAGTTGCATTTTCCAGGCAGAATGTTAGCTTGACTATAAAATTCACACTTGCCACACTGCCACAGCAGAGCAAAAGGACTTCAGACTGTTCTCAAGATCTCAAAAGGTAAGCAGATATAACAAAAAGAGGCAGTAGCAAGACCAGATCATTAATCCATAGAAGGAGGCAATAGGATTCAAGAAACTTAAATTACAGAAAGAGATGCCGTTCCAACTTGGGCTTAGCCTCACAACCACAGTGATTATCTTCACTTCAGATCAGACCAATTTGGATAAAACTTGTATTTACCTCTTTTTAACCTAATATGAAGCAAGGACTGGGGAGAAAAAAAAGGATAGTTCCAGATAAGAATTGTTCCAAGCCTTTGTTCTGGGCAACATCAATCTCTAGAGGCACTTCTTATTAATGGACTCCTATGACTGACATTTTATTTGTCATGGAAGAGAA
>NW_005054310.1:6616924-6634816 GCF_000277835.1 Geospiza fortis | reverse complement strand
AGGGGTTTATTTTTTATTAAGTAATTATTTAATCACAAAACAAATGTTGTAAAATCTTCCTCATTTTTCAGATTCTGTTAATTTAAGGTAAGGAGATGATCTGTGGAATACACACTAAAGAAATCATTCAATTCATATAAGGACCATAAGGTCGTTCAGCCTAGTCTGAATGCAGGGTAGGTACCCTTCAACATACTGAGCAGGCTTTTGCACTCATCCATAAGCCATGAATCACTGGAGGAGCTCCAACAACCTGATGGCTCTGCCTCAGAGGATCCAAGCACTGCAGCCCAGCCCCTGTGCAAAGCCCTTGGATGGAAACAGAGACCCCAGACCAGCAAGACTCCTCCTCATTCCCTCAGTGCTGCAGACACAGTCAGACAGCAGCGCCTGCTCACAGCCCACACCCTCAGCGGCATCACAGGTGAGCACCACATCAGCCCAAAGGGATGAGCTGAATTTACAAGGCTTAACTGGAAATACAACCAACCAAACTGCAGAGGAGCTTAGCAGTTACCCCATTAAACATCCAGGCAGGAATGACCCTTTGTCAGGCAGCCACAAGAGCTCAACCAGGATCTCTTCTACATGAGGTAAACCCTCTGCAGTCTGGTAAACAGAGAAACCAAATCTGGAAACATCTCTCTTGGACAGAAGTTTGGACTCTGCTTGGAAAATTTTACCATTTTATTTATTTAACAGCCTAATTTCTTTAGTTATTAACAATAACAGATGGGCAGGAAGAGTTTTTTGCTTTGTTGGGGGCTTGGAAGCCAATTTTTACTTTTTTTTTTCCCTTAATGGGCCATGTAGAGTGACATACAGAAGAGCTTTTCGTTAAGACAAGCAGCACTACTTGCACCACGCACTCAGAACTGCCAGCACAGTGGCCCTTTTAAAAGATACTTCATACATTACCTCTTAGAAAAATGGTTTACCCCAGGGACATATACACATCTTTGAGAAGCTGGAGATTTTTGAGCATCTGCAGGGACAGCTGGCATGATGGTTACGGCAGCTGTCGCACTTGAATTATGAAATTGTGCATCGCCCAAGGAAAGGATCAATGTCATGCAAATCTCACAAACCTGAACTCAAGTCACAAAGAAAATTAAGGTGGGAGAGATAACTGTTCTGATGATATAAGCCAACTTGTTTGAATCACTCCATAATTTCAAATAATACATTACATACTGTGTGCTGTAATACATACTGCATCTCTAAGGCTTCCACCTGAACAGTCATTTTATTTTGAAGTGTCTACTAAAATTTTATTAAAATCTTTGGGGGTAAAAAACACCACTGAGGAAGCAAGAAAGCTGTGGGGTTTTTAAATCAAACTTCAAAAAAACATTTATTTTTTTGACTCAAACCAAGCAGGAGATGTCAGTTCTTCAGTGAGGTTTTCCTGCTTGAGAAAATTATGCCTTGGTTCACAGTCGATTAGTTATGTGACTGACCTGATTTATTATGTATCACTGCTACTTCAAAAGAGGAGCAGCCTGAACAAAGAAGCAAAAGATACATCAGTATTAATGACTTGCCTCTATTAAATGGCTAGCAGAAATAATTAAATTTACTACTTTTTAACTTGCTATTCAATATTTACTGCTCTGTATGAAAGAAAAGAATTTTAATGAAATTCAGGTTATTAATATAAATAACAGCTGAGGTTGTCTGCTCACACATGGCACACAGGAGCAGAGGGCTTGTAAGAAAGCCTTCTTCCCAAGACTCAGCTTTGCTTTTGAGAGATTCCCAACAAACCCAGGGAGCTCTTGAGACCCTCAAGAGGTCATAGCCAGTTCTCAAAACAGGATAACACCCCACAGCTGGGTCTGACCCTTTTCACAACACAGCTACACCAGACTTCTAAGGAATTCAAAAATCATACTATTTCATTCCTCAGGAAAACAGGTTGGGAGATTTAGAAGAAAACAGACCAAGGAGTGACAGTTGATAGGTACCTCTTTTGTAAACATCCATTTTTATTCTCTTTTTCTTTTCCTCAAGTAATTTTCATAGAGAAAAGGTCTCACACAGTGTAAGTTCTCCACGTCAGTATGTCACTAGGTCCCCTGAGCTCAGGACATGCAGACTTTACTGAGAGTAGAGTTTAAGGACACCATCCATGGAAATGCACATCTTTTAAAAAATGCTGAAAAATCTTCTGTATTTTTCATTTACATAAACATACACTGAAGACCATCTACTTAAATAATCTAGGACATTCATAGACAAAATCAATACTACTTTACATCCCTCAAGTCAATTTCAATACTATTAGAGGACAAAAATATCATCCTGTACTTTACCCTATATAGTCAGAACACTAATAATAAAGACAAATTAACTAGAAACTGATCACAGAATAAAGATTTGTTTTTCCTAGATCAGAACTCCCCTGGATTCAAATGAGGGAAAAAAGTCAAATTAATATCTCATACCTGCATTACTTAATGACTTTTCTGTAAGTTTTCACCCTGTCCATATTTGAAAGACATGAAAAAGAACTAAAACAAATGTTTCTGCAAAATTATTTACTTATTGCAAAATCCTGAGTGCTACAACTGAAATACATACTACAATGCACAAGTAACTACAAATCCATCTGATTTCAGTTCATGATGGTTTACTTAATCATCAATAAAATGAGACCTTTAGATGAATATATTGAATATATTGAATATATTAAATATATTTAAATTAATATACTGAATATATATTCATATATTCATATATTTAAATGAATTAATTTTGTTACTTTAAAAAGTGAACTAATTCATAATTTTAAATCTGAAGCTACAGTAAACAAAGACAAATTCACTATTAAAATACTGCACACTGGCAGTGCTAGCAGTACATTTGCATTCCCTTCTCTAGAGAATTATGTCCCCCTTGCAAAAGGGAATCACCTTCAGTTATTGCTACAAATCCAGCATGGACAAGAATGCTGAGCCAGCAAAATGTTATTTTACTACCATGACAAATTGGCAAGCAGCAGAAATCAAAGAAACATATTCAGAAGAGCCCTCAATAGTCAACGCAATGAGCAGCAAACCAATAAAGCATTTTAGTGTCCTTTCTCAGGATCACGCAGTTGATTAATTTACTAATAGATTTACAGTAGTAAAGATTTACATGGGTAAGTAGTTACCCATGAATATCACTGTCAATTTTTAATGGAGGGTTCTCAGAAGTGCTTCATGATTAATATCGCACTCCAGTTCTAGAAAAGCCATTAAACTTACTGTAAATACATCTTGATTTAATCTCTTTGAAGCACACTAGCATGCATTTACCACCACGCAGACTGGCTGACTATTTCTGCTTCAGGTCCATCAATTCTGAAAAGGCTGATGTCTCTTCTTTTATTTCAGTTTTACTCCCTAAAACACAGCTCTGTTCATGACTTGACTCTAAGTCCCCTTAGGAATCAGAAGAACCAGGCTGCAGCTAAGTTACACCACCAAGCATCACAAGAAGGGGGTCACTGGCTCTAGCTCAATGTTTGAAGAGATGGTACCCATTTTCAGACCAACAAGGCATCAAGCTGAATCATCCTACGGTCTCTAACCCTTTCATTTCCTTTTTTTTTTTTAATAGGATTCACATAATACTGACCCAACTTTCCAAATTTTGAGGCATGAATGACAAAAACTTGCGTCCACTAAGCCTCCTAGATCCTTCACAAGGAATCTAGTGCTATGGAGCACAAAATGCTGTGAACTCAACTCACTACAAGAGGTAGTCAGAGCTATGCTTAGTTAAGGGGCAAATTCCAATGAGGTGACAGAAACACCACTGTGTATAATTTTTTACACTGTATAAAAAATTACAGTGAGTAATTTTTTTACTATTCCCACTGAAAAGCTATCAGACTTATAAAGCCTTTTCAATACACATATGTCAGTGGTGGAAATGTGGAACAGCATGTCTGAGCGCTGCCATTCCTTTTATGTGTCACTCAGTCTGAACAGAGCAATGAAGTCAGTGTTCTTACAGGGGCCAGAGGCACGGAAAGAAGAGGAGAAAAGGGAAGATGGCAGCACCTACACAGAACACTCTCCTTCCTCATAGCTGCATTTGTTTCTCAGTTGTTGATAAAACTCATGCTGAAAATTCCTACCTAGTTGAAGAATCTCCTGGAGAAATTCTCTTCTAAAAAACTTCTACTCAACTTCTTCATCTGCTGTCCTGCAGCTGAAGAAAGCTCTGTGTTGCCTGACTTAAGTTTCAGGATTTCTCAGTAAAACCTAAGTTCTTAGGTATTTAGCAGTACAGCTTCACTAAAAGATGAAAAATCATTTGAAACAGCACTGATCACCTTCGTAAAGCATCATGAAAGCTTTATGTGACATGTGATCTTATTCAAGTTCACATAATTCTGCTTTAAAATACAAGGGCCTTCTGATTTCTAATACTGTTTACAAGAAAATACAAATTCCATACACAGGGACAAAATCCTAAATGAACATGTTTATTCTACCCAAACCTCTCATTCTACAGTTACAGTGCAGTGCCATCTGCTGTACATTTGTTTATGCACACTTCTTCCAACTACCAATGTGACAAAGAAAACCTCATGATGGTTATTTAAAACCTTTGAGCATCAGCAGTCAACATGCAATTTTGTCACTAGCATTTTGAACCAAAATAAGACTGAGGACTGCATATTTCATTCAGCAAGTATACAAAAGGCTACACAGATGTATGCTAACATAAGAGTGGCTGCTGAATAAAGAAATCAAATAAGACCATAGGGAACCACTGCTTTTATTTCTCTCAGAAAAAACCCACCAATTTTTATGGTCACAGCTGGGGTTTACATGAATCTTCTTCAATTAAATATTAATATGCATTTTAACTGAATTCCCTCATTAACAACCAGTGATGCCACAGACAGCAAAGAAAGCTGCCAATTTTCAGACTGTATTTTGCTCCAGCTTACAGTGTCTGCCATAAACACCTGATTTTTTTTTATATATAGTTTAGGGTTGATACAGGAAGGAAAAAAAGCATGTCCCTGGAGACATCCAATGGAATGTTCTCAGCAAATCTCTGGGTTAATGTATCAGCATAATTACTTCACTGGAGTCTGCACTGAAATAAATAAATCGAGAAGCACTTGTCATATCTGTAGATATTCTTACTCCATCCTTATCAATTGAATCACTCTCAAGTTCTTCCTTCCTTGTCCATTAAGAATTTTCTTTCCTCAGACACCTTAAACAGACCTGCTTTTCAAGTGGCTAAAAGTTCACTTTGACCTAGAGAACAGATATATTTGCTCTGCCTTTGCCACCAAGTGGTAACATGAGCTGCCAATACAGGAAGAAACCCACCCTGTAAGTAGAATTTACTCCTCATAGCACTTACACACTAACAATACCTGAGGTCTCAGAGCACTTCAGCCTCTCTCCCCATGACTTACTACTGTGCAAGAGCCAGGAAAGGCAGCCAGGTGCCTCTGGCAGTGCCTCAGCACAGCCCCAGGGAGTTCCCTGCATTCACAAGGAGAGATGCACACACAGCACTTGGAGGTGTTCAGCACCCTGCAGGCAGGAGGTGCTGCTACTGCACTGCTGCACCACTGAGACATTTTGGAAACGCTGGTCCATACTGCTCTTCCTCCAATATATATTCTTATTCATGCAACTAAATACCACAACAGTGTGTTTGTATCTTAAACAAGACATATAAACCTATTCTCAGGAGCATCTGTTCTCACAAAACTAATTTCTACTACAAATGTAACTTTATCCTTAAATTCTTGAAATCTTGATTAAATAATTCAATCTTCTGCTTCACACTTTTTCAGTTTCTTTATTACATGAAATGAAACATGCTGCAGGTATGGACACTTCATGGAAGATATCCCAGGAGGGATATCTTGAATACTACTCATAATTTCATAATGAGCAAACTTCTTATCAGATCAGGTGACTGTCAAGTTTTCATTTCACACAGTCATAAAAATGCTGGAGAACATTGTGCTAAGAAACAGGAAAATAAACTTCAAAAAAATTAATTTTACGCTGTGATTTCTCAAACACTTAGGTTTGACAACACTGCAGGTGGTTAGTAACACTCCAACTGAACTCTCCTGACTACCTCAATAATGCCAAGTGCATCTAGTTCCAGTTTTAGAAGGAGGAGGAAGCTGAAGTTCTCCAGTCTCTACAGCAATAGCAGCAGGCATGGAAAAACACCCCAGATTCTGAGGTGATGAAAGATGCTGCTGTCATATTAAATGTATCCGCTTTACCCACTGTGATATTTCATCAATTACAAAATGAACATGCAGAGAACTAACTATAGAAGGTACAAATATTTCTCTGGAGTCACACCAGCCCTGCCAACCGTGAAATGTATGCTGCTAAATTACTGATGCTTCTTGCAAATTAACATTCTCTACTGAGAGAATTTCAGAGCAGCAAAACATTCTGAATAGCTAATTTGCATGTTAAACAAGGAAAATAGATAAACCTAAGTTATTCTGGTGAAAAAATATCAGTTAGGTCTTAGAAGTCTAGCTGTACATTGTCTTAATAAGAAGCAAAGGTTTCCATGCCTTTTTCCAGCCAGCTTCCACAGAATTTACATGGACAAATGCCAGCCACAACAGGAAACTAAATCCCAGTTCTGAAGACAGCCACCAGAAACACCAAGCACTCCACAGAACACAGCATACTTCCTTTGCCCTAAAATAAAAGGTAAATGAAAAATAAATATAAATGATACCTTTACAGAGTTATGACCTGATATCTCCTTTGGACTTCAGAAGTATAAACTGGAAATTAAATTGATTTTTGTAAAATAAATATCTAAATCAATACATTGCAGTCCATTTGAGAAGACAGCTTTTCAAGTGATCTGCTGAGGAAGTATTGCTGTTTTCATCCAGAAGACAAAGCTTCTGCTAATTTAAGTCTTGTTTTAATTAAAATAATAATAATCATGATGTCCTGTGTCTATTGCTCTTATCTGTGTGATACAGCTACAGATATGTAACTCACAGGTGACTCCCCAAGCTCTGATTCTCTCCTGCATTTCTCTAAGGCCACTGGCTGCAGCAGAGCCCACCAGCACAAGACACAGATTCCCAAAAATTGTTGTACACAACACTTTGGTCAGCTCTAGCTACCTCTATTTTCAGCCAAAGTCAGCTTCTGAGAATTCCAAAGGTGAAAGTAATAAGACTGATTCTTTAACAGCACAGCTCATGTATGCTCTCCATTAGCTCTTCTGTGCTCCCACTGATTTTTGCAGGAAAATAAAACAAAGCATTGTTGGTCTGGCAAGACTGCTTGAACACTAGTAGGGCTTGAGCACAAGCAAGTCATCCTGACTCCCAAGCTTCTGAAGCAGGCAGATTATTTCAATCAGTAACTTGACATGTCAAAATCTCTCTACTCTAAAACTGTGAAAATTATATAGCATGGCAGGTGTAAAACAGATCCTGTGTAAAACAGATTCACCTCAAAGCAACACATTTCTTCAGCAATCTGAACTCATGGCTTGTATATAATAATTAACCATTGGTATCCATAAATAATTTTACTTCTTGAACTCCAGCAACAGAGGAATCTGCTGATTGTTATGGTGGTTAATATTCCAATAGCTGATGAATGCTGTTGACAGCCTGTTTCGGAAGTGTGCCTCTCAGATCCTTTGTACAGTAGGTTAATCCCACACCTCAATCATTCATCCAGTGACCAGACTAATAACAAATGGGAAACTCTCAAGCAGTTTTATGTGATAACTGTTTCCACTCAGGTGTGACTGCAAAACACTCACAAAAGCTCTTCAGCTTTCTCAGTGTAACAGTAGCTGAATTATTATTTTTTTAGGTTCTCATGTGAAGCTTCATTGATCCTTTTGGGGGGGGAAAAAAAGGATATTCACAGGATCTGATTTTTATTCTGTACTTTGAATTTTCCCATTCTTTCCTATATGATCTGTTTCTCCCTGCTGAAATTAAGGGAGTCAACACAGCACAGGCAATTAATTCTCTTCAGATCATTAGCAACTGCACCAGAAAACACACAGTAAAGTTTATCTAAAAAAACCAACCAAACAAACAAAAAAACCCCAATAAAACACCACCGAAAAAGAGTGTCTGTATTGTGTAGAAGAAAAATCTTTGTGGGACAACAGAGCACTTTCAGTCAAACTGTCTCAACATTAGCTGAGATGTTGCTTTGATTCTCTACTCGTAACAGCCCTGCACTTGAGGATCTTTAAAAATGGTCAAAGCAGAAGATATGTGATTCTTCACTGTACACAATATTATTAGCTGAAGTCTGTTGGCTTGAAAGAGGACTGCTAAGGAAAAATAAAGAAATGGATAAATTCCCTTGATCAAACCTCAGGAAATCAGATGCAACAGAGGGCTGGCTAGTTTTGAGTTCAGCACTTTTCACTTGGTTTGTGGGTTTTTTTGGGATTTTTGTTTGGTTGTTTTTTCTTCAGTTTGTTTGGGGTTTTTTCTAAAGAGAAAATTTGTCAACTCCCTAGTTTAATTTCAGTCCATCAAGCTGATGATTCCTTAGCAATATTTTTAAATGACAACAGATTGGACAAGTCCTTTTATTTGTGTCAAAATCAGCATAAACTTTGGGAGAATTATTTAGTCATGTTCACAAGATACAATTATAACAAGAGTAACTTTTCAGAATAGCACAGTGAAACAAAGCTGCTGTGAATTTGATAGTCATGTCCTGTCTTTTAGGCTTAGCCTGCAGAAACAAACCCTCTTGGGACATTGGTGCTGTGTGTCCTTGCACTGCAGATGGCCCTGGGGACCATGGCTGCTCATCCACCCTTCAAGGCAAGAATATAAACCTGCAAAGGACAGATATGATGGAGCCCCAGGGCCTGACAGAGGTCCGGAACTGAACTACAGGCCACCTGTAAGGTCTTCACATAAAACTGATTCATTCCAGCTTTCACTAAGATGGAATAAAATTCACTCTTCAGAAAACCTGTTCAGTATTGTCAAAAACTGTTTTGTCTCAAAAATGTAACTCCATAAAAGTTACTAAACCAGAGCCTATGAAAAAATAGATTTCTCTGAGTCAGGTCTATCAGTAATTCAGGGGCAATAACACCCTGCATGCTAAGTAGTCATCTGGCTTTATTTACACATATTTTTATTTAATGGGGTTGCCCAGGCTTCAATTTTATTGACAAGTGAAAGAAAAAACAGTAATTTGTACTTAAAAGTGAGCAAAGTGTAACTTTATCAATTTGAAATGGACACTGCAAACTGTTTTCACTTTCACAAGTGATATTTAAACATACTTTATTACTCTAGCTCACTTCCAAAAGGCTACTGCTTTAAATGTGAAGGTGTGTTTTAAGACCGCATACAATCCACTGAGAAGTAACACTGTATCTTTTTTCTTAGGAAAACTTCCTTTCACAGAGAAATTGAAGAATTTCAAGTGTAATGAAATACCAGGCTCACTTCACCACTAGAGGAAACAGTCACTCTAAACAGAGTACCTGAGAGCAAAGGCAAAGCCACAATACCACACATTTAGTACAGAAATATTCCTGACTGATAGTTATAAAAGTTGCCTAGCTGTATAGTAATACTACATATAGCAATTACATAAAGACTTTCTGACTCTATCTTCATTTTGTCAGACTGGAATGAGGCCTCTGGGGTAACAACAGTGTAATGGATTTGTACCTGCCTATCTCCAGCTGTTTCTGATACATATTTTGTACAGACAGACCAGAGCTGACTCAAAACCAAACATTATTCTAGTAGAGGATCCTCCAAAACATCTCTTTTGGTTTTCATTTGAGTAACAGCTGAAAATCCTCCTGCTTGTAAATCACATAATTTTGCCCAAGATGTCTGGTTTTTTTAATGATTAAGCATTTAATTATTATTTTGATCAGCCTCAAAGACTACCACTGTAACCTGTAACAGCACCAAAAATAGGAATTTACATTTGGAAGACTTAACAGCAATTTTTTGCTCACTCTCAAAAACACTAGGATCTACAGCTGGAAGTGAATTTCTTTCCTTAATAAACCTTTAAAAATATCTCCAAGAAAAATATATGCACATATATAAACCTATCATACCTGGTTTGTTTTGCTTTCACTGATGGTTTTACATAATCAGACAATCAGGAGGCTGACAGTTTCTATTTTCAGTCCTGTCAGATTCCAGTGTGAAAAAAGGCATTTGAATTACTGATAACCCAGTAGTGTCTTCTGACAAGCTAAATCCTAGTTCCCCAAAGACCATTCTTGTTTTTCCCAGTACAGTTACTAGAAGATATCATTGCTTTAAAATGTGGTGGCAGCCTACCCTCTGCTACTGAGTGCAACAGAAACTGGAATGCACAGAACTAAACTAAGTTTGACACAGAATGGTGCAAGTTGTGTTGTATGAGCATGTTTTCATCCTTAAGGAACACTGTAACAGGAATTGTGAAAAGAGGCGACAGCTTTAGGAAGCAAAGAAAAGAGCAAGGCAGCCGTGCTGCACAGGGCAACCATGCAGAGGTCAGCTCTGTCCTTCACTCATCCCAGCATGGGGAACCAAGAGCTGGTTGTTCTTTAAGAAAAATTAAAATCCTGTTTCATCATTTTTGCCCTCTGCACAGTCAATTGTTATCTCCTATTCTCTGCAACTGCAATGTTTTTACTCTGATTGATAGAGCAGCACTCTCTTTTTGAGACAAAACTGAATGGATGGTGTTGTGGTACATATTACCCACACAACTAACTGATCTGTAAGACTAAATTCCACATTAATTCTTAGAACTAGTACAATTTCAATGAAAACAGTTAAACATTACTGCTGCACAAATGCAGATCAGTTTGCAATTATACTGTATCATCCAGAACTGCTTACCCTGACTTTCACATTTCACTTTGAATGTGCCAAGAGCATCCCAAACCCTGTAACCGGCCATTGAAGTCAATCTGCATGAAGTGACAAGGCGTCTAAAGCTGTGGAGTCTCCAAATACGCATGAGCTTATTGTATTATTTGATTTCTTAATCTGGGAGACCAGGGGAAAATATTTTTCTTATAATTAAATAAAAATTTTCCTTTCTATATAATGGGAAAAGGGTAGAAGAGAGAGACTATCAAAGCACCAAAGTCACCCTGATTACAGACATCCATTTCACACTAATTTTCTCAGACTGGCTGAGACACACAGAGCCAAACATCCAACAGACTGAAAGTCCAACTAGATTACATTTGGACAGTGACTGTCCCTGTTCCCCACAGGTTATGGAGAAAGGGTTGGCCCATTATTATTTTTCATGGGTGTGTACAGTTTACTCTCTGCTTTTCCATCAGTGCTAAAGACAATGCAAGTGTCTGCCTGACTTCCATTCTGAACCAAGGCCCATCATCCATACACATTCTGATTCCTTGTCACATTGTGAAAGCATCACAATTAGATGTTTGCCAGCACTCTGCTTTTCCTGGGGATACTTGTCAACAGATGCAAGTACAACAAACATAAAATGGGAGAATACCTTCCAAAGTAAACAGAATGTCAGAGTTTTCTGTGGAATTTTTCTTTTGTCTAAAAGGAAAAATTGTGACAATTTTATTTTATAAGCACCAATATGAATGCACAGCAGATTAGTCTGTTCAGTAGTTAACTCTCATAACTGATGGGTTGATTATGCAAGAATGCTAAAACCAATGGCCAAGCACCTTCACATCCTGGTTTACCAGAATAAAGACAGATCATAATTATTTTCAAAAAGCATTGCTTCACCCTCCAGAGCATGATTTCCAGAAAGACACACAAGCAGTGATGCTGAGTAAGGGTGCTTCTTCAGCAAGAAATTCATTAGACCAGACTCTCTGAAGCCTGCTTAAAAGCCCAATAAAATAAACAGGACCCCTGCCATTTAATGGTAGAGGAGTTTAACAGAGCACTGGACTAGATGCACACTCTGTAGAGGTTTAACACTTTTAAGAGCCTTGCTCCAACAGGAGCAATCTGCAGCATTGCAGTGTATGTCTAGGCTTCCAAAGCAGCACACAAGACGAGCCTGGAGGCCCAGCATGTCAGTCATAGGACCCAACAAGTGCCAGGTGAGCTGGGTACTCTGCCCACAGGACAGCAAGACACATGAAACTGCTCCCATCCCTGGGGTTAGGGTCCCTCTGCAACCTTCAGTCCAACATCCACATGCACTTGGGCTACAGGACTTCACATCCTTCCTGATTTCAGGTGCCCTAGTCTCTTTTGCAGGCTTGGACCAATTTTTTTTAGTCTGTTTGGATTTCTTATAATAAATCTTTAAAATTTAAATACATTTTATTACACTTTATTATATTTAAATACATGTATTATATTTTGTAAGGCACAGATCAACCCCTGTTTCAGCAGTCCAGCATACCAGAAGAGGGCTGTGACCACCAAGGGAGGGAAGGAAAGAAAGAAGGTGGGAAGATGGGACTGGAAACAAAGCAAAAGAGGCAAGACATTGCTCTTTCGGATCCACTTTGAAAAACACCGAATTTATGGAGCCACAAAAAGGAAACACAAAGCAATTTGTATCTTAGCGACAGGAGCACTCTGCTGAAAGAGGGAATACCCGAGACAGTTCCCGACACTGTTTGCACATTTCACCTAACTGCCACTTAAAAGCAAACAAATGAAGCCCAGGCTTCTGGAAGCAGAGATTTTCTCCTCCAGAGGAATTCTCTAAAACACCGCATTAGAGAAGCTATGCTATTCCACATATATGCTTTCTCCTGCTGTATAAGTAAGTTCTTCCTGCACATCTTCACAACAGGAGATAAGAATGACCCTGTAACAATAGAGCATTATGGCAAGATCTCTTGCATGAGTCCCTCATATTGACAAAGGCACTGAACCAAAGTCCATTCTTTCAAAACAAGGATTCCAATTGCTACACTGTATAAATATCTTATACAATCTGATCTATACAAAAATAAGGCCCTACCAACACCTAAGTTTTCAATGAAGAGAGGTACAGCTGTCATGTTTCATTCTGAGACTGTCAGACACTGAGAAAAGGAAGCCCCTGAAGAGACCAGCACAGGGCCAGCCATCACACAGCTCAGCTTCGTCACACAGGTACTGGAAAGATTTTGATTAAACCTTCTGTAATCAAAGCAGGTGACAAATCAGATTAATTTCTGCCACATTTTCACTGAATTTCATATAGAAAAACAAGATAAATATCAAGCAGCCCACTGACACCTCCATTTCTCTCCACTTCAGCATTTAACTTCCTATATCAGAATGACGAGATTTTCGAGCTTGAAATAAAATGTAAAATATGTCTTAGAAATTATGATCATTAAAGAGCTGGAGAAAACATAAATTATAATAAGTCATTCCTTACCATTAGAGTTTCAGAAACCTGTAATTTTTGCTAATGTTTTTGAAAGACACTCAATCACAATCACCTGTTTGCTGTCATGCATAAAATACCAACTGCAAGCTAAAAGTTAAGCATGAGCCAGATGTCTGACATACATCAATTTTACAGTTTATTTCACAAATAATTTGCCTAAATTTATGTGCTTTAGAAAAAAAACTTATGAATTTATTACAAAAGAAACATCTGTCCTGACTTTTAATATTATTATTCGCACACTACAACTGCTAGTTGCATTTTTAAAGTAAGTACTGCTCTTCTATACATAAAAAGACATAGGTTACATTAAGAACTCTCAGTGCTGGACTGTTTACACTGATTGCAGAAAAGTAACCACAACAGGTACATACCACTTCATCCCTTCCCCCTCCTCAACACCCAGTGAGGGCATATTTCATTACCTGTGTGTTTTACGATAAAAAAAGCCAACCAACGACTAACAAAAGATTAACAACTATAAATAATCCTCATGAATACTAAAACTGTGGGTTAGTCTGTGCACAATATCACTGCTATTTTATTTTTTTTAAATCTTAATTTCCTGAAATTCCCATTCCATAAAACCAGCCAAGTATCAACAACACTTTCACAGTAATCAAAGGATCGTGTCAAATTTGCTTAGCTTGGTACAAAACTTCAGTTAGTGCATATATAATCGTTCTTGAGTCACCTCGAGACCTGAGTTTTCCTTGTTTGGTCTCTCTGGACAACACTTCGGTTCTCTCTTTTGTGGTGGCTCCAAGTGTCAAAAATTAAATTTAATAATTTTAAAAATCCAGAAATGTTTTTACTGAGTTAGTTTATTCTTTTGATTCAATATAATTCTCCTTGAAGTCACATAGATTGTATTGAATTTTAATGAAGATTCCTATGAAGCACTATCATAATTCCATAATATTCTTTTAACAGAAGTATTTCTCTTAATCTGATTGCAATAAAGCCATGATATCCCAACATCTCTATAGGCTGTCAGCCACAAAACCTTTGATTCTCTATGTGTGTCACCTATGAAACAAGAATTGTGGTGCAATGTTGACAGTCTCATTACGTTTTATGTTTTTTCTGCTTTATCTATTATAAGGATGCCCTGACACCGAATTAATTTCATTAGAAACAGACAGAAACAGAATGTGGTTGTTACTTTCTTCATGCCCAAATTCTAACCAGTCGCCACTGTCATATTCAGTAATGCATATCAGTACAAGAATTATTAAATTAGCTATAAAAGAACATTATTTTCAAACAAGTATCAACATACAATATCATTCCATTAATTGATTACAATGTGCCTTCTGCTAAAGGCATTTTAAAACATATATAACTTCACAGCTGGGTCTTAAAAACCTGTTAACTTCTGCAGTCCTGTAGTACAACATAACCAGCTTTAGAGCTAGCTGCTGACACATTATTGGTTTTGACAAAGTCATGAAAGCTTATATTAAACTTCTATTAAAACTCACAGTTTATGGCAGATTTGTCAGTTTTCATTTATTTCTAGTTTAGCTGTATCAAATTATCCCAATTTGAGACTTTATTATATGATTTCTACCAAGGGAAAACACATTACCTGGTAACAAATGCTGTAAACTTCTGTGATTCAGACTAGAGAAAAAGTCATCCAATAGAATTTACTATCAGGGGCAAATATGCATACATACTTTATTCACTTGGAATGCCTTTATCCACTTAAAAAATTAATTTCCATATATTCTACATACATTTTATCCATTATGAAGTCAAGCACATTAATTTCCTTCTGTATTTGTAAGTGCATGATACAGATTTCCTTAGGTCAGAGATCTAGTCTCCCATCAATTCTGTTATACTTGCACTGCCAATAATGAGTATTACAAAATACAGAAGACCCTTCATAAAAAATTGCTAAGAAGAAAACAATACAGCAAAACAAAAATGGTGTAACCCAGCACTAGATAAGATTCACAAGACTTTCTTACATCCTCTGTCTGAAGGATGCTCATCTTCTTTTCAGCACAGGTCTGAGATCAAACGCCTCACCTCCCCAGACACCAATGACACTTTCTCAATTATTTTAGGAAAAATATGTGAAGGAGAGTAACATAGATAACAAAACCTCTATATTCTAGCCTTTTTTTTTTTTAGACCACTACTGTTCACTTGCACCACAGACAGACACAGCCTTTCTGCTCCTCCCTGAAAGACCCCTGCTGGCCCAATACATTGTGTCAGCAGCCCTCGGGGTGCCCACTGTCCTTAAGGGAGCATCAAGATAAAGGGGCAGCTCCTGGGCTGAGATGTTCCAATGCCCCCAGAGGAAGGGCAGCAAAGTCCCTTCTTCCAACCAGTCCACCTGGGAGTCCCTTTCCCCCTCATCCTCATGGAAGACCAAGAAGAAGAGGTGGCAAGGCAATGTGAGCACAGGTGTGGTTTCAAAAACAGAGGGTCTCTCTGGGAGCAGAGCAGCAGGAGCCACCAGAGGACCCAGTGGCATATGCAGGAGAAGCCTCCTCCTCAGGCAGCACCAGCAGGGCCAGGAAGCAGTGGGGCTTTCTGGGGTCAGAAGGTCTGCTCAAAGAAAGGAAGCCCTGAGCTTCCCTCATCTACATCAAAACCCTTTTAGCAAAGCACAAAAAGCAGCAGGAGGGAAATGTGACCTGCAGTTGACCCAGAGACAGAGGGCACCAGCTGGAGATGAGGTGCAGGATGGTGAAAGTGAGGACAGACACAGGCCAGACCTGGAGATGTAGTTTTGCAGAGGTATCAGTTCTGGTTTTTTCCACCTTTTTTGTTCTTACACATCACAACACATACAAGTCTGCCAAAATGCTTAACTCAGGATTTTATGTCTACACCAGCGTACCGGGTTTGCATTCCCAGGTTTTGCTAGCGGCAGGGGACTACAGGGCTGGTGACATCACTGAGAAGCTGCCAGAAGCTTCCCCCATGTCTGACAGACCCAATGCCAGACAGCTCCAGGACTGACCCACTACTGGCCAAGGCCAAGCATGCCAATCAGAGATGGTAGTAATTATCCGAAATAACATATTTAAGGGAAAAAAAAAAGTTATTGTGAAGAACAGCTCTGTAGACAGCAGGATCAGAGGAGAAGGACAGGCAAGAGGTGCTCCAGGTGCTGGAGCCGATTCCTCTGCAGCCCATGGTGATGCAGCTGTGCCCCTGCAGCCCATGGAAGATCATGAGGATGCAGAGATCCACCTGCAGGCTGTGGAGGACACCCACACCAGAGCAGGTGGATTCCTGAGAGGAGACTGTGAACCCATGGGAGGCCTGTGCTGAAGCAGGCTCCTGGCAGGGACGTGCAGACTGATGGAGGGAAGAGCCCCACACTGGAGGAGTGCCCTGGTAGGACCTTTGACTCTGTTGGGGACTCACACCAGGAGAGGCTTTTTTAAAGAACTGCACTCTGCAGTAAACCAACTCCAGACCAATTCATGAACAACTGTAGCCTGTGGGAATGACTCACATTTGAGCATTTAATGGAAAACTGTCTTCTGTGGGAGAGACCCTGCTCTGGAGCAAAGGAAGGACTCCTCTCCCTGAACAGCGGCAGAACAGCCTGTACTGAACTGACCATAACCCCCATTCCATTCTACCTGTACCGCTGAGAGGGAGAAGGTGGAACCCAGGAAGGACGGAGCAGCCAGGGGAAGGTGCTTTTAAGATTTGTTTAACTTCTCATTACTCTGCTTTGATTGGTAATAAATGAATTTCCCCAAGTAAAGTTTGCTTTGCCCATGACAGTAATTGATAAGTGATCTCTTCCTGTCCTTATCTCAATTCATGAACCTTCTGTTATATTTTCTATCCTCTGTCCACTTGCAGAAGGCAGCAACAGAGGAGCTCTGATGGATACCTGGCATCCTGCCAGAGTCAAATCACCGCAGCCAACAACTATTCATTTATCTTTGGAATAAAATTTTCAGCATCACACAAACACCATGTCAATTACCCTCTTTAATCACATCACAAAATTACTATTTACATTTAAGCCTATGAAATTACGAGGGTTTTTTTGTTGTTTTTTTGGGGGGGTGTCATGGTTTGACACTGGCACAATGCCAGTGCCCCATGAAAATACACTTTCCCTGGTGTTTGCTGTGAAATGTGACCAGGAAATAAGCAAAGCAGGCTTCTAGCTTAGGAATAGAGGGAAAAAATGTTTATTGACTAAACTATAAAAAAAGGACACACACACACTCACACACACCTGGAAAATGAAAACTTCACAAAAGCATTCCCTCCTCCCCCTACCAGATTCTCCCAATACATCTCCCAAATTCTCAGCTTCCAGTTCATCAGCAAAACCTTCAAACAATCAATCCATCCTCAGTCCATCAAGAGGAAGTCCTTCTTGGGCCATGGTGACATGTTCCTTTTCATGTCCAGTGCTCTCACCACATGAACATGGACCAGAGCTGCTTCGAGGGTTGTCCTTTTTAAGGGTGCTTTGTCTCCTTCCCAAAAAGGGCACAGTCTCACCTTC
>NW_005054310.1:6584575-6616423 GCF_000277835.1 Geospiza fortis | reverse complement strand
TCTTTCCCTGCAGGAACCCAAAGAGGAAGTTCCCAGGGGAGAACTCTGCTTTAACCCATGTGTTCTCAGAGGCGTGACCAATGCCCCAGTGGCCGAAATAAGTGCCAATTTCCGAATCTGAACACCTACTGGCCTCTGGCCTGACCACTCAATTCACAGAAAACCTACTTCCTGTAAACCCACGACAGGGGCGTTTTGGGATTTTTTTTTTTAGTGGAAAGCCATTGGGATTTTTTGGTATTTCATCATTTCAAAGACAAAGCAAAATACACCTGTGCCACATACTTGCTCTGGCGCATTACCTAAAGGCTCCCAAGCACTTTCAGATACTTCTCTAGTGACACAATAAACTACCAAGCCAAAGACTAAAAGGACCAATTTGGACAGTACATGGACTTTTTTGATCAAAGCATCCAAGATTTCCCTCCCTTCAATCTCAGAGAAGGCTCTGTAGTTCTTGCCTACTCAGCACAGTGACAATTTAAATGCGTATTTACCCCCTTGCAGATATGTGCATTTTTTGAGTAAATTATTATAAGCAAGGTTCACTGCTTCTAATATTCTGATTTGGCCAAATTAGTTATATGGTCACCCCATCTACTTACTAATAACTGTTTACTGAACACACACCACCTGTGATTATGGTCACGAATTCAACTTACACAAAGCAAAAAAAGTTCAATATGAAATAATAGGCAGTTGCACCCATCTCATTACAAGGAAGAAAGAAAAATCTCACTGTAAGGTTTTCAACATAGTATTTGAATCTGACTATTTCCAGCATTTTAACTTTCAGTTTACATTAATCTTTACTACTATACAGAATTACAAACTATGGTACATCTGATGCTTCTTGACCATTAAGACAAAAAGCGAACGCAGTCCTACATAAAGCAAGGCTTAACAGGCCAGCACAGGCCTGCCTCAACAACTCTGGAGTGTATGGATTCTCCTGTACAGTTCAGGTGATAACTGAGAAAGTGACACTGGACATTGTGTACTACCCTGCAGAAGAAAGAGCAGTCAAGCTGGCCACACTTTCCTATATGTGAAAATTTAACATATTAAATGGCAAAAGAATGCCACTGAATTTAAAAAGGATACAAGAAGATATGAAGGGAAAAGAGGCAAGGTTTTTGAGGCAAAGACTAGCAAAAGGACATTAAAAAAAGGATCCTGGAAAACCAGGGTAAAATATTTAGCCCTTTACAACTTCCTGCTCCTTACTTTTATATGTACACCTGGCAAGGTATCATTGTTTATATTCAAAAAAGTGTTTGTGCTTTAAGAGGGGAAAAAACCCCAACGAAAACCTAAAGCAAACATAAAAAACACAACAAAAAACAACCAACCGAAACCCCCAAACCAACAAAACACACACAGAGGAGGAAACTGTAGCAAATGCATGGAAGATAACTGTTAGCTGCAGCAAATTCCTAGGTACTCACCAAAGCATGGTAATGGCTTGCCATGCAGACTCAGAAGCTGTAGCTCCTTTTCCCACATTTCTAGTTTTTCCAAACATTTACAGTTTCACTTACAGATCAAACTGCTATCTTGGCAGTACCGAAGGGAAATTTCAGGTGTTTTTATTTATTCAAAGAAAGCTGCTGAGCTGCAGTTCAGCCATGCCCCTAACAGGGAAGGAGCTGGCTTTCCCCAAGGGCAGTGGATGTACAGCCTCAGGGATCAGGGTGTGGTGAAGCATCAGCAGCTCTGCCAGCCACATCCAGAGAAGTGCCTGACTCCATGTGTGAGTCTGTGCGAGCAGCAGTAAAGCACAACAGAAGAGCAGGGAATATCTGTTGTGCCAGGATATCATAAAAACAAGCAGTGACTTTGTGAAATAGATGCTTCTTTTTATCCATTTTAAATTTACAGGAAAGCACTTTCTTTTAATTAAAAATAATCTTGAACACAGCTTAAGTTCTGCCTAATGCAAAATTAGATTGTCTAAGAGAAAACTAACTTTTGCTTAAAACCAAACAAAAATACTGAACAAAACTTTGCCTCTACTACAAACACCAAATGGGGTCATTGTGTTCTCATGCCTGACCAGAGACACAGACTTAAAGAACTGAATAAACTCAGACTCCACCATGTTGCAGTAGCTAATTAAATTTTAGCCTCCTTTTCATTTCCGTTCAGCTTAATTGCTCAAAGGGAACATCCAGAAGAAAGCCATTCTATGAAAATGCTGAATATTTTGTTTTATTGTTGTCTGTACTTTTTGTTACCTTTGATTCTACTATAATATCCCTAACTCCTAGATCTGACAGCAAATCAGCAAAATGCTAACAATATTACCTTCTTTTTTTTTCCAAAGAGAACATCAGACAGGATATTAAAACACATTTCATCCCTAAATATGTAATTATCATGTATTTAATATATTACATGCAGAAATAATACTAACAGAAAAGCATCAAAGCAGAATTTAATAGTAATTTATGCCATGCTGCAGAATGCTCTCACACTCTCCCATGCTTCTTCTCTGGGTACATGGTACCTGATGAAAAAACAAGCACTGTTCATTATTCCCAGCACACTGTGAAGCACCATTAGCTCATTCGAATGCAATATTGAGAAGCTCCACTTCTCCTTGAAATTATGTCAGTTCACAAAAGCTTTCTAAAAGTGGTTCTGCTACCAGGCCATCAAACCAAACACTGAGATCCATGGATGCATTTACAACCCAAGTGACCTGAAAGACAACATGGGGTGGGCTTTTGGCTCTACACTAACTATCCTTAAACTGCTTTGAATTTCCCAAATTCCCTTATCAAATTAAGTTACAGTTTTACAAACACAATCAGAATTTTATTTTTGAGGACGGGAGTCTACAAAAAATAATTTTCAAGAACATTTCTTATGCTTCTATGTATTTAAACTCATATGATCAACAATTTCAAAATCTTACATGGCTTAGTCTGAGACCACAGCTGGTGGAAACAATGAAAACAGGAATTTTGCAGGTGAACTACTCAAAACACCTGGCTTAATTTTCTCAGACAGCTCTAGCAATTCTGCACACTAAACACTCTCTAGGAGAGGTGCAGGAGCCCACGCATGCTTTGCAGGGACCAGTGTGTGTACTTTATAGGAAGCCAAAGTGTACATGGCCCCAGCAAGAGTTTACAAAATTCCATCCTTGGTTGAGGGAGCAGCCAAGCACACGGTCCTGCAAAGCCCAGTCAAATGATAAACCAGAGTTTTCTGCAACCCAAAATGAAAATGAAGTTTGAAGCAGGTCAAACATCTCTAAAAGGTCTTAACCACAAATGCATTATTTAGATGAGAACTGAAATAATGTGCGCAAACAAGTGTGCCATCCAAAGCGTTGGCAAGAAATACCAAACAAATGAAATCACAGACCCACCAAACCCACATCACCCTTCAGTCTATTGCCTCTGATGGGATTATCAGGAGAGTTATTCTTCGTGAAG
This sequence comes from Geospiza fortis, assembly GCF_000277835.1. Taxonomy (NCBI): domain Eukaryota; kingdom Metazoa; phylum Chordata; class Aves; order Passeriformes; family Thraupidae; genus Geospiza; species Geospiza fortis. The sequence goes on along the minus strand of NW_005054310.1, from coordinate 6,612,977 downwards.
GAGAAAAGAAATGCTTAAGGGGCAGATACGGACAGGCAGTAAACAAGAGATGGGCAGTCACTTTACACCCTTCCTTTTGCTGAGGTTTTGCAGTGGAGGGCTTGTCCACTCAAACAAGCAGAGCAGGTGTGAGGACCACACACCCTGCCCACCAGGCTCCGAGCCCCCACGCTGGCCGTGGGTGCAGCCAGCCCCGCGCACGGTGCACAGCACCCCTGCGGGCTGCAGCTCCTGGCAGCCCTGGGGACACAGCACTCAGCCTACACAAGTGTCAGGAGGCCGCTGTTCCACATCAGTGCCGCAGAGCTGCTCAGTGGCCTCAGCTTCCTCCCCGCGTTATGGCATGGACAGGAACAGCTTCACTGCTGCAGAGCCAATAGCTTTAAAAGACAGGAATAGCTCCCAAATGACACAGGACATTGTCCTTAGGCAAACTAGGAGCAATTTTCCCATGTTCTCATTCAAGCACTGTCCTTTCAATAAGCAGCCTGGCTTTTTCCAGTGTTTAAAAAGTCATGGCCTAAATATCTGCATGCAGCTGCTACAGCATCAACTGTTCCAGCTCTGCCTCTCAAGTGCTGCTGCCCTGAGTAAGTATTGATAGCCTTTGCCCACAGTGCAGTGATGCATACCCAGAAAACCTAGAGCAACTAGCTAACATCACTATTACACTTCAACTTCACACCATACCCTGGCTGGCAGCAGCATTCTTATAGGCCAATAAATGCTAAGCTTGATACCCCAATACTGCTAGGGTGACTCTATTCAACCAGAAGATAGAGGCACACCTGGTGTAAAGTATTTTTTCCTTGTGTTTGTCCTCTGCAGTCCATAAACACATTTTGCTCCCCTTCAACTACAGTTTCTATTTGGCTGTTAATGTAAGTTTCCAGAAGCTGACTTCATGTCCCAAGAGATGAAAACTGCTTTACCCTCAAGGAAGAAAGCAATAACAAGTGAGGCTGACTTACGCAACAGGCATATAAGGTCAAAATAAAGTGTCATATACTAACAGCAGTCTCTATCCAAAAAGCAAGGCTTCCTATGGCAGCTTGTCCACACTATCAAAGCAAACACAGACTAAGTATCTCAGGGCACAGGCAGTCCAAAATATATTAATGCTACAGCTACAAAAAACAACCTAGTATGAACAGAGTGTGATCTGCAACCTATGATGTGTATCACCACAAGTGCACTGTTACCCTGGGCAAATCCATTCACTTGGGCATCTATTTATTACACCATAGCCAACGTACTACAAGGCTACAGGAAGCACCCAGCAAGGGAAGGCATACCCTAACAGAAAAGGGTGAATCAGCAGCACGAGCTTGGAAAATAAATCATGACATATCAATCTGCATGCTAAAACTCTTACTCTACAAGGCAGTGGGACTGGAACTAGATGATCTTTAAGGTCTCTCCCAATCCTTAAGATTCTATGATACATAGATACTAACCACAAACATTGGGATTCTTGGTTGTTTTGGGGGAGGCTGGGAGGTGTGGCTCTATGTCACAGAATATAGGTAAGAAGACAAGTGTATGGAAAATAAGCAATTTATATTTGACCCTTACTACCAAAGTAGAAAGCATAATTTTTGTGATTACTGAACTGAGCAAATCAGGATGCTGAGGATATTGAAGAGGATAAATATACATGAAATAATTTTTTTTTGTCTGTCTGTTTTTACAAAACAACTTCCACTGGGGAAGCACGTTCGTTGTGGCTGACTACTTTTAGTTGATGAAAGGAAGGTTATGTCATTTTCTAGCAGACTATCAGACAGAACAGAAACATTACAGGAAGACTTGCTCTCTTTCTGAAGCTTCAGTTACATAGATCTGTAAGATTTCCACCTCAGCCTGTTTCTGAAGCTTTCAAAATTCTGCTATCAGATATGATGTCTGCATCCAGCATTAAGATTTACATCTGATGATAAAGTACAAACAAAACTCTCAAATACACACTAGCTACAGAAATATGTTTAAAGGTCACCTATTTTTACCCTCCTATATGAGGTCACTCCCACCAGTAATGTCAGGTAACTTTCTATTCTAGACCAGCAATGAAACGATTAAGAAGGATGAAATCACACCTACTTAGGAAGCAAATTTCTCATGTTAGGGACAATTCTTCACTACACTCATGAGTTAGGATCTCAAAGTACTATGAAGTTTTCCTGTCACTCTTACTCAGTTTAAGAACTTCATGTAAAATTCTTTTTTTTTTTAATTATCCATATGGTTTACAAAGGAATTCAGCTTATTTTATCACATTATCTGCCCACACACTCTCTAAGCCTTTTTAACTGATTCTAGTTTAATTCTACAAGGGACAAAAATCCTTCAAAATAATTATGCTTCCATAAATTTAACAACAATCAGCTGCTGGAAAGTGTCAGTACCTGCAGCCTCCACAGAGCAACAGAGGAGCTGCAGCACAACCCGTTAAGTGCTGGCAGCATCTGACTGCCAGACAGTCACTGGCTGCTGCACCTGCCAGCTCTCGTAAAAGGGACACGTTTCAGGATGCAGCTGGGAGAAGAGGTTTTGCCCTATTCTGGACAGGAGTTTGGCAAGGGAAGAAGGGGGCCAGAACAGTTAATGTGCTGACAATTAATGAAGTCAGGCTTCATTAGTTTTTATGCTCAGCAACCCAACTGCTATACCTCATGATTGTTATTTGCTTTTCAGAATGACAAAATGAGTCGGATTGGAAGGCACCACAGTGGATCATCTGGTCCAACCTCCCTGCTCAAGCAGGGTCATCCCAAAACACATTGCACAGGATTGTGTCCAGACAGTACCTGAATATCTCCAGCAACAGAAACTCCACAACCTCTCGAGGCAATCTCTTCCAGTGCACAGCACCAGTACAGTAAAGAAGTTCTTCCTCATGTTCAGGTGGAACTTCCTGCGCATCAGTCTCTGCCTAATGCCTCTTCTCCTATGGCTGGGTACCGCTGAGAGGAGCCTGGATCCATCCTCTTGACACCCTGCCTTCAGATACTTGTAAACATTGATCAGGTCCCCTCTCAGTCATGTCAGAACAAGAACAGGCCCAGCTCCCTCAGCCCTTCCTTGCAAGAGAGATGCTCTCATTCACTGGCTTTTTCATTCAGGAGCCCGTTAGCCATGACAAGACAGCATCACTGAAACAGGAGGTCAGTAAGTCCTACCACATAGATTCTGACATGCTTAAAATCTCATCCCATGCTGAATAATGGAGTGATGAGACTGACACAAGTTTTTTTCTTCCTCCATTGCTTCCAGCAGCTGGCAGAATACAGCACACTGGAAATCTGCCAGAAGCAAAGCCATGATTTATTTGATGGTGTTAAGATGTTCATTTTGAAAGATGTGAAGAAGAGAGAGATGAAACTCTAGCAGTGGAGAAAGGAGAGGAACAATACATAATACAGAACAGCTGCATTAAATCTGCAGGTCAAAATTTCTGGGTGCATAACAAATTTGATCTAGAATGCTCAGAAACAATGTATATGAAAATTGAATAAAGTTGTAAAGACACACAGTAACTATGTATTCCTTTTCCTGGGGGGAAAAATTTGCACAAAGTGCTTACTTCTGGAGTTCAGAAACAGCTTCTGTATGTCAATCTTTAAACACAGTCTATAGAGTAAAAACAAATGAAATGTCTGAAAGTTTTTTAAATGATACAAAAATGTCCAAGATCATCACTGCTTCTGGAGAGGGATCTATGATACCACAAATATTTGTCCTACAGCACTGAGACAGTAAAAGGAACAAGCCTCATGCTCAGCACCAAGGAAAGAAAGTTATCCTGTCTAACCTGAACCACAAAAGCATTTCCAACCCGGGTTGTTGTACTGCAGTGTGTTTATCATCATCTTTATCCAGATATGTCAATAGACTTTCTCATAATTTTAGATTTCATTACTCTGAAACTGTAAGAAAACAATGGCATTTCAGCATATGGAGAACAATACCCAGCTCTGCAGGGACCAGCAAAATCCGTTCCTCAAAGATTCAAAATGAGGATGAAAGGAATGAGACAAAAAAGCTGCTAGACCTAGTAGTAGAAATAGGTGATTTATCAGAAGCTGAGAACCAGAGAAGAAAAAAAAATTAACAATTAAAAATAAAATAAAATATTAAATAAAATCAGCAAGCATCTTCTAAGAGCCCAGACTTATACTGTCAAGGTTTGCAGGAAATTAAATGTTTTGAGGAAATCATGGCAACACAGATTCAACTATACAAGTCAGTTTTCTCGATCTATTATTTCTTTGCTGTGCATGCTGTGAGCTCTGAAAGCAGACATATTTATTTATTTAAGAGAAATGGTATGGGTTTGCCTAACTCACATGTTCCACAGGAAACAGAAGAACCAAGCACCAAATGCTGCCAAGTCAGCCAGAACACCAACCAGTACTAGAGACCAAACACAAGGCTTCTCTGACCTGCCAGAACCACACTGATCTGTCAGATGGGTGGTGAAAGCCATCAGGTTTTCCACTGGAGGGATGGTACAGAGCAATGGAGAGTGGCAGCAGCCTTTCCTTCCCACCGAGCCCAGGGTAGCAGGATCTCTAATGCACTCTCCTCTAGCCGTGATTTCTGAGATTTTGGTAACAGTCCCCACAAAATCACCACTTCAACCTAATTGCAAAATCAGGACAAAAGAGCTCCATGGGCTCTTGAAACTGAACTGCTAGAAAAACCACCTCAGAAAAAATTGCTTTTCTTTCTTTTTTAAGCCAAGGTTTGTGACCAAATGCACATTAAATCAGTAGCACATTTGTCAAATAAAGAAGAAAAATTGCACACACCGTACTACTGCAACTGGGACAAAATATGGCAGGGTTCTTCTAATAAGAATTTTTCATTTTAAAAAATCCAGAGGATATCCCAATCTGTAATAGGATACATGTTTAACCAAATATTAAACTTGCAAAATACGTTATTTTCATTCTTTTTGTTTTTCATTTTTTAATGGAGTTTCCCATAAAAGGAAGCATGTATAGCCTTATTTTCTGGAGTGGCAAATTTTACCAAAGAAAGCTTCAAGAATACCAGTAGGTGGCACTTGGAAAAGAAAGCAAAAACCAAAGCTGAAACATTAAATGATGCACAAAATAAAATTACAATTTGAAATTTCTCATTTGACATCCAAATCTTTTATTTTTAAAACAAACATTTAAATAGTCTTTAAAGAAAAATAGACTTCCATTTTAGTGTTTACTATGAAATTAGGAATTACAGTTACTAATTCTAACTCTCAATAAGACTTGATATTGCTAGTTTATGTAAACAGATATCCAAACATTCCATCATCCAAAAGATGGAAACTATATAACAAAAAGGAGTGAAACATGCCAGGTAATTATACTGGTTAGTAATTGTCCTGGATCATCTATAAAAGACAGAGGGGAAAGTGTGTGGTAGTGGCAGGAAGAGGAGACTAGGATGAGTGTGAAGAAGCTGCTCTTGCAGATGCTTGGCATGAGAGGGACTTTAGACAGGCTTTATCAACAGAGGGCACCAAGAGACACCACTGGAAACTTCTCTTTGAGGAAGAAAGCTCTTGAACTCTGCCTGTCTTATAAGCATCATACACATCACTGCTTGTTGTCATCTTATTGCAAAGTTCCATATCTTCTCAGTGATTTCTCATGGGCAGCTCCTCACAGCACTGACTCCTTCTTCCTCACAGCACAACCAAAAAACTCCATCTCTCTTTACAGCACAACCAAAAAACTCCAACTCTCTCTTTGCCCAGCTAACCCACTCTTTTGTAGCACTCGTCTTCTTAGTGGACACAGCTGTGGCCTGTTAAGGGCAAACCTGTTCCTAATCTTTGGTGATTAGTATAGCTGCAATTCCTCAGGGATGAGATTGCCTTCTGAACTATTCTCTTACATTCTATCCCTCCACAACTGCTTATCTTTCAAAAGTTTCCATAATGTAAATTGTAATAGTTTTAAGTGACTGAGTAATTTTCCAGTCCATAATTTTTTTCAGCAAAAACTCTAACAATCTTAGGGGGAAAACAGTTGGGTTTTTATTCAATAAAAACTGGAGATGAAACACCTATAAAGCAAACACATTACATTTTCGCTTCCAAGTACTATGTAAAAAGCAGACACTACTTTGCAAGTAAATCAAACATGAACCCAAGAGAAAGTGTCTACTACAGTGAAATACCATGTTATATTTAATTTAGACTGGGTTTATTATTTCTAAGTGAACTATTAATCAACAGTAACATTTAGAAAGCTGTTTTTACTAGTGCATTCAAGAGGAGAAGCAGGCTAAGTTTCCAGGTAACTACTTCTCTCTCAAGGAATTCGAAGTTATTTAATCAATAACTCTGTAAACAGCAAATTTAATCTATCAGGCACAGTGTGATAAGGCAAGTATTGACTCAAGTTTTTTAGAAAGCCGATTATTTCTCACATTCAATTATAAACAGCAACATCACATACATAGATCACATGACAAATGTGCTGGAAAACCTAGTCCTGTAATTAAGCAGAAGACTAATTATTTATAAAAAGCATTTGCTCATTTACTAGATACAATCTAAACTTCACAGTCCATGAAGCATGACAGTATTCAATTGAATATGCATGCAGGCAATAAAATTTCAGGTCCTGACTGAATTCCAACTGACACAGGGCTACCTCAATATTAAGAAAATATATAGAATGTAAACAGATAATTCAAATGCATAGACAATAATGAAAGATTTGTCATTCCAAGTAAAACTTGGAATTCCTACTTCTTACACTTGACTCTGTCTTATAAGTGCAATAATTAGTTGAGGTGTTAGGGAACGGGTTAGACTTGATGATCTTGAAGGTCTCTTCCAACCCTGTGATCCTGTGATTCTGTAATCTTCAGAGTTAGACTGTGATGAAGTATATTTTCAATCCATTACATAAGGCAAAACGGAATTGCTGATAGACACTGTACTCAGTGATTACACATCCCTGCCCTCCTTGTGCTCCATACCAACCATGCTGGCTGGCTGCAGCTGACCTGCTCCCATGCACCATGTTAAAGAGACAAGGCTTTCACTCCTGTGGAACTGCTGCACCCCTGCAGGATGATCTCCACCCTCTCTGGCCCTCCAGGGAGGGGATCTGCAGCTCAGCCAGAACTGGGATGCAAGGCCACAGGACAGGGTTTATAAAAGCAAGAGCCTTGGGGGAATGGCAGCATGGTGGCTGCAGTGGATTTTTTTTCCCTCTGGGATTCAGGATGAAACAGGGGGTAAGAGCACGGGGGAGAGATAATGAGCAGGAAGATCAAGGGGGATTGATAGCATATGGAGAGTATGGGAAAAAAATGTTGCCAAGGAGGCTTTTCAGGATGCCAGAAGGAACTGAGCTGGCTCTCCTCAGGAAGGCTTCTTCCTTTTGGGACAATCAAATTTCCCCTTAACTTCATAGCAAAAATTGTGTTTTCCTTATAAAGCGACAGGATCGCACATCTGCGATTGGTGCTTAGAGGCAGAGCTCAGTTAAAGTTGTGTGATGCCATAGGCAAACTGTTCTGCATCCCTCAGAGGACACCCTGCACTGCAAACCGTAACTCAGAGAATTAATGGCCCTCTTAGTTTCTCTACTTGACAAGAGATGTGCTGAGCTGCAGCAGGCCTGTAAGGCTGCAGTGTACTGCCCTCCCAGCACAGCCCCAGAGCACGCCTGGGGAAAATGGAGGCCACAGCCTTTGGCTATGAAGGTACCAAACAAGCCCCCCACGCTCAGTCCAAGGTTTCCACATTCTGAAATACACAGCAAATCTGTTCAATTCTTCAAAACTTTAAGGATACTTATTTTCAAAATTAAATTTGTCTTTAAATCCCTGCAGCCACGCAGACAACTTCAGAGCAGCTAAACTTACCTAGTTTTCACATTCAAATTTTAAAATGTTCAGTCCAGATTATAATTCTGAACCTGAAAACTCTTTACATCATTAATTACAAGAACCTTTTACCATTTCTGCCAAATTCAGGTCCCCCTAAAAATTTCTGCATCCTATGAGCTCAGAGTTGTAACATTTTAGAGATCAGCTTTTACTGTAGTTAGAAGCATCCCCTGACCACTGCCTGAGTGTCTCTCCTTGGCTCAGCAGCTTCCTGGCAAAGGCTCCATCTGAGGCGACGTTTCTGCAGCACACCTCGGCCAATACAGACTCTGCCGCAGCCACGTCCCACAGGACAGGGCTCTTCCTCCATGACAGAGAATCACAGGGGGAGGGGAAGAATTAAGAGATTTCCCTCTTCAAAAGAAAGGATTATTGTGCAAAGAAAAAAAAATGGTTAAAACATTTCAGTGCTTTTATTTTTCTAATAAAGATAAATTAACAATTAACTAAAACACTGCTCTACTGCATGCAGAATGCAGTAGGGTGTCCATATAATTTTTTAACTTCCGCCAGCAGAGTCATGAAAGACAGTTTTGGGCTGGAAACAAGGCTGCTCCTGGTCCTGCAGTGTTGCCATGACTGCAAGAGGAGAAAAGCTGCTGGGGACCAAGGAGGAAATTCCCCCTGAGGGTCTAAGAGCATGATGGAGACTCAAATCCCTCCTCCTGTCCCACACAGTGTCCACTCTATCAAGCATTACTGACCATGGAGGCAGCTTGGGAAGAGATGCAGGGATGCTGGGATGATCCAAGCTGTATCCAAACTGACACGTTCCTACAGTCAAAACAGATGCAACAGGGAGGGAACCACTATAACATTAAGATCTGTCTTAGACATTTCAGAGTCAAAAATACCATACAGTTGTTACATGTTACCTTTTATTGTAAATGGAAGTAGTATAAAAATTTTCAGGACTTAATGACACATAAAACTACTGATTTCACCTCATGAATCATTCTATCTGACAGCACAGTAAGTGCCAGAAAGCAGGATTTAGTACTCGTGATAAACTGTTTGGTATTTATATAGATATACATAAGACAAGGAAAAATATCCCAAGGGAAATCTGCACCAAATTGTAAACCACAAGAGGGACATGGAGATTAAAATTCTGGAGGCATTGTGTATTAAACGAGCAGTCTACTATTAAAAAAAAATCAATTGAAGCAAATTCAGTACTTCTACAATTATTATAGCACAATAACTGTCATTTTGAAGGATGAAGGTTGGTTATTTCAAAGGTTTCTATACAGCACTTCCCTGCCTATTTAAAATCTGGTATTTTTAAGGTGCAGTATCAGCCAGCCAAATAAATGTATCAGACACCTTCGAGCAATGCACTTAAATGAGAGAATATTCATAAAGATTTAGAAAGACATCTCAATTCACTGACCTAAATATTACAAAGCAAATCGCCAGAATGTCTTCTACATGCAACCATCTTGGAAAATTTCAATTACTTCTTATCTTATAATTAAACTTCTGGCTTAATACTTTGTATTTCTATGGTACCTTTCACCCAGGGAGCTTAACGTGCTTTACAAACATTATCAGCTTTTACAGTTAGCTGGCTTTTGTGATGAGACACTATATTGCAGACTTCCAGTTTGAGGTTTTATGTTAATTACATACAAGCAAAAGAGGGATCTTGAGTCATACCAGGTAATATAAAGTTCATCCAAATAAACTGAGTTACTGTGAATTCATTAATGAGATAGTCAACTCAGAAAAGCAAGAGAAAGAGCACACCACAAAACATATCTTCTTTGGATATTTTGCTGCATAACTGCTGCCATTTTTAAAATAGTATTTCTACAGACCTGAAATAATTTTAAAATCTTTTAAAAATTCTATACTAAATAAAGCTGAAAACATTGACATGTTACTATGTTTGCATATACCATTCCTTCACTTTTTAAGATATGAAGACATGGATGGCTTTGGGAAATTACAGATTTCATGACTGGACTACTAGATGGATTAGAAATTGGTTGGAGAGTCACATTCAGAGGATAATCATCAATTGCTCAGAGTCTCAATGGGCAAGTCGTGCTCCTCAGTGTTAACCAGTGTTACTTAATACCTTTATTAATGACACAGACAAAGGGATTGAGTGCACCCTCAGCATATTTGCAGAAAACACTGAGCTGTGCGGCGCAGTTGACACACCTGAAGGACAGGACGCCATCAAGAGGGACCTGGACAAGATCAGGAAATGGCCTGAGGGAATCTCATGAGGTTTAACAAGGACAAGTGCAAGGTGCCATGCCTAGGCTGGCCAGCAGGGCCAGGGAGGGGATTCTGCCCCTCTGTTCTGGTGAGATCCCACCTGCAGGGCTGCATCCAGCTCTGGGGTCCCCAGCACAGGAAGGACATCAGCCTGTTGGAGAGAGTCCAGAGGAGGCCACCAAGATGATAAAAGGGATGGAGCACCTCTCCTGTGAGGGAAGGCTGAGAGAGTTTGGATTTTTCAGCCTGAAAAGGAGCGAGTTTTGGAGTCACCTAATTGTGGCCTTCCAGTACCTGAAGGGAGCCCACCAGAAAGATGGAGAAAGAAAGTTTACAAGAGCATGTAGTGACAGGACAAGGAAGAATGGTTTGAACCTGAAAAGGATTAGATTAAGTATTAGGAAGACATTCTTCCGTGTGAGGGTGGTGAGGCATGGAACACGTAGCCCAGAGAAGCTGTGGATGCCCAATTCCTAGAAGTGTCCAAGCGCAGGTCAGAGAGGGCTTGGAGCAACCTGGTCTAGCGGAAAGTGTCCCAGCCCATGGCAGGTGGGCTGGAACTGGATGATCTTCCTATCCAAGCCATTCTACGATTTTATGATTTCAACATTACACAACCAGTACTTCTTTACTGAGTACATTGAATCAGCTTTTTAAGGTTTTATTGCTCCAGTAGCACTGTTAAATCCATATACTCCAAGATATTAGTCACCCTTAAATCACTTTGCCTAGAAGTGCTTAAAATGTTAGAAACTTTGCCACACTGCAGCAACCCACAGAAGTCTTTAAATTTCATCTAAAACAACCTGCAGCAATAGGTACCACTACTTGCACTACTTGTGCTCAGGCCATGAAAGATAGAATGTAAGTATAGAAGTCAAAGCTCAGCACTATTAAGAACATAAAATATTTAAACAAACATTTTAAAGTAATAAAAAATATATACATACTGCTGCAAAATGAAGCATCCTTACAGGACAAAATGAAAATAGTTAAAAAAATTACAGATTCAGAAAAAAAGCAGAGAATGAATGGTTATGCACCAAGTGCAGACTTTCTACAACAGTACAATCTCAATGTCCACATGAGGTATGGAGTTCAACTTACCTGTGTCCTGATCAGAAAGGGAAAAAAATCTTTAATGTCCAGCAGGCCACATATTCCAAGAACCATATACTTTTTACTGAAAAATTACTTAAGTAATCGTTTACAGAGCTTTCAATATTTTATTAGGACCATTTATTTTCTTGTTCCACCTGGAAAGCACAGCACTTCATTCTGCTATATGTTCAATACTTACCAGGATTCATGAGAAAAGAAAATAACAGCTAATACCTTTTTAAAACCTTTTAGAATATTCTAAAACAACTTTTCTGAATACAAAAGCTGCAGTATTCCATATTCAAGACTTAAGACTCTTTCAAGTACAGTCAAATGCTGTATCCCAGCAGAAAAGAAATATTACCTGCCTTTCCTGAGATATAAAATTATAACCTTTTGCCATTTAAGACCACAAGATCCAAGACTCCCCACCAAACCCCCCCAAAAAACACACAAAAACAAACAAACAAACAAACAACCCCCCCAAACCCCAAACAAACAAAAACCCAACCAAACAAACAAACAAAAACAAAAAAACCACATACAAGACCTATCAAAGAAAAAAAAATCCTAGTGGAGGAATTGATTTTGGAAAATGATTTCACAATCTGTGGTGAAGAACATTTCCCCTCTCAGACTGACATTACAAAGATAATACAAAAGAATGAAGGCATAGAGAGACAGAAAAACAAGCAGCATTCAAAGCTGCATGACAAATAAGTATACAGCAAGTAATTTTGCAAGTCAATATACAGATCTTTTTCTGCTTCACTTTCCTTCCTTCCCATCTGCATGTCACTGTCATTAAACTGCATCACGGCACTTCTGCTGTACCTGATAAAGCATACACACAAGGATGCTAAAGGGACTGTAGAGACTTTTTTGGACACATACTGCTCCAAAAGGCAATAAATTCCCAGTACACCCCTGCATCATCCACCCCCTCCATTTACAGGACCTGAAAAGATGCAATACTTCCTCATACCAACAAAACATTTCACTTTTTGTAATTGATTTAAGAATTAGTGAGTTTTAACAATGCTGAGGTCATTATTATGCTTTTGAATAACAGCAGGTTAAAAAATCTGGTATTTGCAGTCTACCTGAAACCTTGTGACTATAAAACATTTTCTTATGATCCACAAACCTGTTACCATGAACCAATTATAACATGTGTATGCTGAACTAATTCAAGTGGAACTATGCTGGAAAACACAGATATGAAGACAGGTAAGACCAGTGCTGGCACCAGCCACCACAAAGCAGTCCCTGCCTGGCGTAAGGGAACTGAAAAAGAACAACAGATTTAACAGAGACTGTTAGGGAAAATAGAAAAAGAACAAGCATGAAGGCAAACTCCAGCCTTCTCACTTTGACATGCTTAGTCCCTATGGCTAAAGATCACACCACACTTCAAAAGAGCAAAGCAAATGTAAGCAATCTATTGCTTAGATTTAAATCTATTCTGCATTACCATGCTCATTCATGATGGCAAGTCCTTGGGAGGGCAGCACGCACGGTGCTGAGCCCCAGAGGGCTGCCAGGTGGGCAGAGCTCAGGCAGAGGACCCAGGCCCCCACATCCACTGCCTCTGCCTCCTGTGTCAGCAAAGATGTCGCCAGGCAGGAGGGTGGGCAATGATGTGCTCGAAGCAAGAGAAGGGGCAGCCATGTAGCACAGCAGGCAGACTGTGCCATTTTAAACTATTTCATATCTGCTGACTTCTATTTCTCATGCTACTATAACTGAAGGTTAGGCAATTTTTTTTCTTGTGGTTAGGTCAAACACATCATCAAAAATCTTCAAGTAGTTTACATTAAATCCCTTAAATTGCACTGCTGCAAATGATGAGGTTATATGTGGCCTGAAGCAATCATTTAAAAAAAAATTCTCTTTCAGGTCGAGTGGAAATATATGACTCGTTAAGCCAGGGCAAAATCACTTATGGCCTGGAGATGAAACTTCCCTTTTGTCTGAATAAAACTGACATTTCTGTTCCACACTACAGGTTCAACAAACAAAAGTTAATTAATTTAGGACAGCAATTCTTTTAATGCTTTTGGCAACATCTTAAACCAGTGAATACAAATTTAAGTATTTATGATGTTCTGAAGCCTCAGAGAGTGTGGCAGCTACGCAATTCAGGATACTAAAAGCAATGCCAATAGCTGGGTCATGGTCTATACAGTATTCAGGTTCTCATACCATCACTCATTTGCCAAATGACATTTGCATCTAGATATTTCTTCTTTTCCAGCTAAGTGATTCATACTGCTGCTTGCTTCCTTAAAGTGCTACTGCTGGAAGGATCAGCTAAATTTTTAACTGATGCTCATTTGTTACTTGTGAATTATACCAGTATGTTTATAACCTCAAATCATCACGTGCATTTCATATGCACACATATTAAAGAGACAGAGAGACATAATACAGTAGAAAAACAATAATATGTCGCACCATTTACCAGTCGTTTGCTAGAATCAGTTCCTGATGAGATGAGTGGACTAATTTCCCCAGAGACAGATCATACTGCATTCTGCATGGCTGCAGGCTTACTGCCCTGAGAACAGCTCCTCCACCAAGCCTGGAGATGTGAAATAACACCTCAAGCTCTAAGCTGGCCTGTAACAAGTGTTAATATTCAGTAAAAGCGGTTAGCATCATTGTAACTAATTCTATGCGAAATATTTTTAAATGAGATGCATGAAATTTAGCATATAGTTGTATTTCACATTCCAATAACTGCTTCAACATTTAGTGAAAGGGTAGTCTGATTTTATTTTTTTCCAATTATGGAGTCAAATTAAAGTCTGGGTTTACAATTCAGTCATGTTCTACCACACCAAATACTCGGGCTTAATGCTCTGCCCTCCTATGAGCTCCCAATTTGAAGTTACATAGTGTAAAGTCACCCTTAGCTTCAATTACTTTTAAAAAGGGTAGAATACAGCTCCTTCTTCCCTATTTTGACCTGTTCCAGTTCCTAAGCACAGGTTCTTGTTCATGAGGCACTTGTTAGCACAGAAAGAGCTTGGTCTTGCTCAGAGCTTCCAAGCAGTAATGGCCACGATAGCAGGTGTTTCTCACCAGAAACACAAGGCATAGAAAGAGCTTGGTGTCTTGCTCAGAGCTTCCAAGCAGTAATGATCACACCAACAGGTGTTTCTCACCAGAAACACAAGGAGACCAACTGACCATCAGAACCACTTACCCCGCATGCACAGGCTCTGCTCTCCCTACAAACACGCCTGCAAGCTGATAGAACTGCCCAGGCCCATGAAGTCACTCATGAGGAGAGCCAGTAGGAAATCTACTTCCAGGATCTGAAAAACGTTTGCACTTACAAAATCCCATTTGATTCCAAAATCCTCCTTTATCTCTATTTACAACAACAAACTTCCAACCTGCCATATTTTAGAACAGAGATCCAAAGGAACTGCAGATAAGCACTTGATATTTCAAAGAAGCTAAGCTGAGGCAGACAAGTTTGGTTCCGAATGCTCCATAATGGCAGAAAGAAATGCTGGTGCTTATAAAAACAAAAAATAGCAATTCTGAGGGTATTCTGAGGGACTGGTGATCAGAGATGGAGAATTCTTTGCGTCTGAAGATTTCCACTTGCCATACACAACACAGCACACAGAGCACCAGGGCATGCTATTCCTTTTCAGCCTAATGCACTGGAACTTCAGTAACCAAACCAGTGGGGCTACAAAGCTTATGTCTGTTTATGTCTGTTAAAATGACAGATATTCAGTCACCCTAGCAGAAGCAGTACACTAAGTGTCATCAGCAATTATTTCCAAAGCCCCAGGCAGAACATTATAGAATTCCTATACCAGAAAATGTGAATGTCCCAGCTCAATACTGGCAAAAAGTATGTATTTCCCACCCCACCTCCAATGACAAAGCTCCAGACAGGAACAGATCACTATAACCTGGGGCTAGGAAAAAATAAAAATCTCCTCAATTAATGTTATTTGTGCAAAGGACTTTAACCCAGCCAAGCCTGTGCTGCCAACCACCGCGTAAGCACATCTGCCCATGAGGTGATTCACTGCCCTGCTGCAGTTCCCACAGCAGAGTTTGAAGGACTTCAGAAAGGTCTGACTACAAGCTGCACTACAGAACAGTACAGAAATACAAAAATCTTGACAAACAACATCCCTAAAGCTGAAAAAAATAAAGTCAAATGACTAGAAATACGGAATGATCAAGAGAGGCATATTTAATTATAGATTGAATGAAAACAACAGTTCTGCAAAGAATTCAGGAAAAAGATCACAACTGGGTATGCTCATATAGGAAAAAATGAAAACACAAAGACTAATTTTTTTATTTGCATTGTAGAAACTGTCAAAAAAAATTATTTACTGTGGTAAAGGTAACTAGGGAAGAATACATGAATTGTTTATTTGTACAGCTACTGTACTTACTACAATAATTTTCTAAAAAAAAAAAGCAATGCCTTTTCATAATTATTGTACTATGACAGCAATTTTTTCCCAAAGTAAAACATGGACAAATATTAGTGTTTTTTTTTTAAATCATACATACATATATATTTAACCAATACTCAAAGTTTTTTAATAGGGCACTTCAGACTTGTCCAAAAACCAGAGTGGGTCATTGTGTAATATTGCTCTGAGATGCACTTCCTGCAAATAGGAAAGAATACAGATGGAACAAGATACTCAGTTCTGCTGGATCATGGGGGGAAGTCCTTAAGGCCTGAGAAGTGAGAGAAGCACTGAATTTATAAGGAAAATTCAGAAAAGCTGGATATATTTCAGCTGCTTGACAAAGGTGTATAGGAAACTTGTCACACTAAAGGATGACAGGACTAATTCAGAAAATTACAAGGGCTGGGGAAATTATTATGAATGACAGAATAAAATTGTTGAGTATACATAAATTCTGACCAAAAAAAAAGCTATTTGATATGAAATAATTTCCAAAAGCAAATGACAGAAGCATCATTGCCAATGAAAAGCCTAATACTACACCAGGCAAAACGTGAAAATAAAGATTTGTTTCCTAGACAGAAATAATACCTTATGGATCCTTGCATAGATAATTTTTTCAAAATCAGAAAAGATGATGATCTGCTGTTAGAGGGAAGCCACCAGCAGTTTGGCAGAGCTGCATTAAGATCTGTGCTAGTCAGTATATTCTTAATACAACTAGGAAAAAAAAAAGGTGACAACTAAGGTTCAAGATTTGTTGACAATATTTAAATTAGCCAGGAAAGTAAAAAAATGGCTTGATTGCAAAAAGAAGGTTTAGAAGTTACATTGTAAAAATGCTGTGCACTTGGAAAAAAGTCGATCTTCATGTCACAGATAAAGTAATGGGCTCTGATCCTTCTCAAGTATAATTCTGGGATTATAATCTTATTTCATCTACACAAATACTACATCTCCAGACTACTCCCTGGCCCATCCAAATCCCATCTCAACAAATGCAGAGGAGCAGTGGAAGAGAAGCAGGCAGGACCTCAAAGCAAGACTCCAGCTGAGTTACACCCTGTCTGCTCCAGGAGAATCTCAGCCACAGTGCCCAGGCATGGAACACAGCAAGACAAGTGCAGGAAGCAGCTACCCCTCATCACACTTCCAGCCAAGGAGTGTTTCAGCCTTGGGGTGTAGGGCACATAGTGGGATGAAAGGGAAGGGCACTTCGGGATTGCATATGGTTTATGAGCATGTGAGTGCTAACAAACACCAAGCTGGAGAGCAGAAGTGGCTGGGAGCAAGGGGTTATAGTGGGTCTCTGAGGGTCACCTGTGAGCTTGAGAACACCTGTATGTCATCTCTGCAGATGAGAGCACGTGGGGTGGTGGCTGTGGGACCAGGGAGCTCATATGTCCAGGTGCCAGCACCTGAGGATTCCAGGACAGCCTCTGAGCAGACCAAGCACCTGAGCTCAGCTGCTGGCAGGCTCCTCCACCGTGTGTATACACATAGTCCCACTCCTAGAGCTCCCCCTGCTCAAACAGAACTGTCCCAGTGCTCTCTCTGCCCGCCTAATCCCTGGCACACACACACACACAGTGCATATCCCTGCCTGCTGGGGATACATTTTGGCCTCAGCACCGGTGGGCCCTGAGGCATGAAGCAGCAGCTGCCTTGCATCTCTGGGGCTGTCGGACCCAGCACGATGTATTCTCCTCCAAGACAAAATAGATGCTTTCAGGCAACCATCAGCTAAATGCTCAGCAGCCACCACAAAACAGCAGGTTATTAAAAGCTATGCAGAGGAGAGCACCAAATAGAGACAAGCTTAACATTGCCATTAAACCCACCTTGCACCTGCACCTTGAATGCTGCTTCCAGTTCCCGTCCTCTCCTCAGAAAACCAAAGGCTGAGCAGCTAATCCCCCACTGCCTGGAAAAGGGACGAAGGAGCCAGGATATAACAGTGGCTAATAAAATTCACAGGCAGCGTAGCCTGCATGAAGAGTTGTACTACTTGTGGCCCAACACCAGCATGCTCACAAGGAAGAAATGGAAGTATTATTCACACAACTTTGATCTAAGTCATGGGACTCTGCCACAAGATACTGTGGCTACGTAAACCCTAGAGCTTTAAGGAGAGGCAGACATATTTACAAAAAAGAAATGCAGTGACAGACAATATCCACATGGCAATCACCCCTGTATCAGGAAAATATCTTGAGTTACATATCACTGAAGGGTGGGAGAAGACAGATGGTGGGATCGTTACCTTGTTGCTGTAATCTTCTCAAGCTTTTCATTTTTGGCCACTGTCAGAAAGGATATGGGGTTAGACAGACTTTGGGTCTGACTCAATATGAGTAATTCCTACATTCTGTTCTTATTTTGATTTTCTAAAAAATTAAAAATAGTAATGACACAGAGGACATCTGCACAAAGTGCTGATACTTTTCTCATAATGCAGATAGATCAGTCTGAAGCTTCTTCCCTTTTTTCAGTATGAAGTTCCTTTCTTAACCTGGATCATTTTATAGATCAAAGTTAGAGAAAGAACCTACAGAATAACTGCCACATCAAGGAAAACCAACATCCTTCTCTGGGGAAATGGAAAGAGGCAGCTGGACAATAGAGAAATGGGAAACAATGCCAGTTTAGATAGATCTGCTATTGACAGAAGAGCAGCAGTGCAGCTAAAGCACTCCTTGCCTTGCTAAACAGATACAGCTGATATGAGTGAGGCAAGGTTAAGGCACAAATGCATGGGAATCCTCCCACACCCCCATTTACATAGCACAGCTATAGGACCAACTCCTATAACTGTTTAGTAGCAATCCTACATGTAATAGCCTAGATTTTTTCAGTCAGGGACTTGCAACCTCAGGCTGCCTACAGTTGTTGCAGTACAGAGTCTACTGGACAGCAAAAGTTAACACTATAAACCTCTGAATGAATACCACTGGACTCTGATAGTGAAACCAAAAATCACAATTCATTCATTCCACCAAAACACCTGCCTTATCTGATGTAACCCCTGTGTAACAGAAGAGGTCCAGTTCATACCTCCTCACACCATACTTCGGGAGATACAAGTCTTCTCCAAGCAACACATCCACCTTGGAGAAACACAATGACACAAACTGCAACTGTTCCAAAAAATATTTAAAACTCCAGTCATGCACCATTATGTCATTAGCAAAGCAGAGAAGGAAGAGATGGGCTTTCAATCAATTCATTTTCAAGCAGTTCTCAGTTTAGGCAAAAAGCACAGTACAAACTACAAACAATTATCTAAAATGTTACAATTACACGGAGCCACCTCAGGCAAAGCTTTCGGAAGCAGCAGAGACGATTTTCCCACACTGGAGAAAGCACCACAGCCATTGTGACAGCGCTTCGTTACTGTTATTTAAAAGGACAGTCTAGACCGAAGACACAGACTCAGCAACTTCAAACTCAAGTTCAATGAAGTCAGGCAATTCAAATGCCTGCAAGTAAATAAGCAATAAAGGAATGGGGACAAAAAAGTGAAACAGCAAACATGCATTCAGAAAACTCACTGCCAATACCGGTAGTATTTCAAAGTGCAAATCTACAAGACAATGCCCACTGATTGACAACAGCTTTCAATGAACAGACATCCTGTCTGGTCAAGCAGGAGCTCTAGTGAATAAAAAGAGACCATTAATCCATTAACACCAGCAAAAATTAAAGGCAAAATGGAATTAAAATATATTTAAACCAAGGATATTCTTTATAAAACTTTTACTGAATACGATGTATTTATTTATTTATTTATTTATTTTTAAAGAAAGTACCAAAAATGCTGTGTTCTAAATCCCAAATGAAGAAAAACCCTCTGATACAAACGTAGGCTCACCCGGCTTAGGGGACAACTGGGAAAAATTCATTTCCCTAAGAGGCCCATCCAGATCCTCCACAGCTTCACACAAGTAGCATTCTTTACACGTACAAACCCTGACTCTACCTGCGGGACAAATCATCTTCTGAAGTTCTCCCATGCAAACACAGAAAAACAGAATTACTATGCACCATTAACAGAGACACAGAAACCCAAAATGGGATAAACAGTAACCTGTAGTCCTGCAATGACAGACAGGATTTCAGCATGATGGAGCAGCACATAAGGACCTCAACACTGCCTCTGGTTTGTACACTTGCAACATTATCCTCATCCCCACTTGCACTTTATTCTCAGAGGTTAGTAATAGCAGGTCATCTGTAAAAGCTTAAACAAAAGGTGCAAGAGCAGCAGAATTTTTTTTTGCAGGTGGTTGCAGACAACACAGTATTTACTTTATCCAAACTAGCAGTGAGATACTCATTGCTTTACAACATATACTGGGGAAAAACACCATGCAGTACCTCAAAACAGAGCATAGGAAGCCGTAGAAATGCAACTAGTTAGTAGTGAGACTCAGCTAATAAATGTCATTGAAAGCACTTGGCACAGTGCCATTCCTTTAAGACACACATACATGATGTTCACATCATCCAAAAATGCAAACACAGCTTGCTAATACTGAATTTACAACTGAATTTTGTTTCCAGCTTGAAAAAAAGGCAACTGGTATGTAGCAGAGAAGGAGGGTTGCCAGTAACTTCTGTATGCACTTAGCCATATTTCTGGGTGGGTGATTTGGTTTAATTAAAAATAAATACATAAAAAATTAAAAACATATGAAGTGACCAAGTACTGACAAGAAGTGGGAACCCATGGTGTTAAAACATCAAAACATTTCATTTGCAGTCTCTAGCATTAAGTGTGATGACAGAGAAAGCTAGGAATTAATGAACCATTCTAACATTGAAATTAGGTTAGTCCCCATAAATGGCTAGGAGCTGATTTCAGAATAAGTAAGAATAAATCTTACCAATGTGTAGCACTAGCTACTGTTTTAATAAGCCCTTACTCTCAGACGGGACTCCTCATAAATCCTATGTGCAAAGCAGAATGGTATCCCTTCCCAAGGGTATCACCCACTTCTTCTCCTTCCAAACAAGATACATACTGCGCTCCCAAGCCAAACAGAAAGAAGGCAGCAGCAATGTGATTTACATGACCACAACTAAAACAAATTCAATTTACTCAACCAGTATACAGATTAAAACACAAAGTAATTGTCTATTAGTTAGACATATTTCTGCCTCTCATTTCCACAAAATATTCTATATGAACTTTTGCCATGATGCTAGCAGTTGAAACCAGTCAAATAGAAGCATGACTAAAAATACACCCACTCTAGCACAATTGTGTTTAAAAACTTGAAGTCTGTACTTTTCTTTTTAAGTGGCATACAGGTTCTCTTTATTTGCTTAAAATGGAAGCTATCAGAACAGTCACTTTATACAAGAAAGAATTAGTGAGATATTTCTGTAGTGTTGTCTTTACTAGCACAATGGAAATTGCAGAAACTGAAGTTGGTTAAAAACATTAATTTCATTAAAGCTATTTTTCCTGAAGGAAGGGAGAACAATCAAAAATTTGAATTTTTGAAGCATATCTCAGTAGAAGCTGAGACTAGCTACACTGTCTGTGCATGGTGGTGAATGCAAGCCCAGCTGAAGAACAGATAAAAGTATTCGGAAAAGAAGAATAGAAGAAAGTCAGCCCAAAGGAGAGATCTAAATGTTAGAATCTGTCATTTAGCCACTACAAGAAACAACCTAATACAGCAAAGTGTGTTCCATTAAGTTGCACAAGCAGGACAGTGCCAGTCCGAGAGCACAGCACTCCAGTTGCAGTCTATAAATGCAAACCCAAGTCTAGCTGAGTTTGCAGCTTGTCTAGTCTCAAACAACCAGCAGTAAGCAAGGATGACAGCCAAAGCTAAAGCCAGAAGCCAGCTCTGATATAAAAATACTGTGTATGGTCTAAACTAGCTGCTTTCCTGAGCAGTACCTTCCCCAGGATTTTAACAGTGCTCAATATTAACAGGTACAAGCGCTTACAATATTCTTAAGAAAATTTAAGACAGAAAAGGTCTACAATGCTGGCTATGTAAGCAAATAATACATGCTTAAATTGCTTTAAAAACATTATGCAATTATGACGATCTATCCTGAGTCCTTAATTCACTACACCTGTTAAACTGAAATACAGAACATATCTGATGTCACCCAGCTCATGTTTTTCTAAATGCTTGATTTTCCAAATATTTAAAACTATACATTTCAGAAATACTAAATCAGTTTGTTTTTTTTACAGCAGCACAGTGTTTTATATTTTTTTTCATCTAACAATAGAAATTATTTTTTCCAAAATCAGGTAGGTGTTGTACAACATTTTTTTCTTTTGCACCTTTCCCAATTTCTGAATGCTGGTTTTGATAGAATTCTGTTAATCAAATAATGCATTGCACAAAACAAAGCAATAACCAAGCTAAACAAATGAGCCACCTCATACAGCCTTTAAAATCCAAAACATGACTTTAACAAGAAGGTTTTTCTGAAGATTCACAGGCACTGTGCAATTCGTCCTCCATGAGGTCAGACTGCCTAATCATCCTACATCACTACAGCACATGTAAAGGGCACCCTGGGATATTATGCTTTGTAGTATTATAAAACACTTACAAATAAGAGTTAGGATGAAAAGACTACAGAAAAACAGAACAGATGTTTTCATTACCCCAAGTTTCATTCATTATCAAGCCCTTCTTTGTTTCCATTTCTCAGCAGATGCTTGAGTCTCTAGAGAACCTGAAGGATCATTTCCCAAAAAAGCTCTGAAATGATTGCATCAGGTCAACATATACTAGCTTCAAATGCAATTCACACTATATTGTCAAGAACACTACCAGAACCTGTGCAATAAGCATTCTGCAAGTTCTACTAATGATGATGTAAAAAGAAATATCCTATTTGTTCATTTATTTCCTGAGAAATGGCACACCAACTTTAGCTCAGCTCTCCCTCTGGGAACCAGGACGGATGTCATAAGTAACAGAAGAAGCCAATCCACTCTTAGTCAGACTAAAACCTTTCCAATTTTAAGATAAAGATATATTTTTTCTAGTCAATATCAATGCCAATGATTAAAGTTGACACAGCTTTTATGTGCCTCTTGCTTGGCTGAATTTTAACTGGTGAGCTGAAATTTCTCATGGTATGTTGAGATTTTAATGACAAATACCTTCTATTTTTATGTTTAATAGACATTCTGAGAAAAGATGAATCCTTTATATAACATTAACTTTCTTTTCAGGCAAAATTTCCTTTTGAAAGCTTTAGATATTTCCTTTTCAGCTTGGGGCACTTGGAGCCTGGCAGACTAGATTCTATACTAGAGATTGTAAGGGCTTTCCAGAGAAACCCTACAAAACCACAGAATGGGTGAGACTGGAAGGGACCACCATGGGTCATCTGGTCCAACTTCCCTGCTCATCAGGTCAACTGATGGTCAACTTCCCTGGTCATCCTAGAGCGTGGAATGCACAGGCTTGCACAGCAATGGCTGACAGACAGACTTCATTTAGATCTTGAATTGTACACATACATTAAAGCTCTTACGCAGTTTAAAAATCGGTATTTTTGCAGAGTCCATTCATTCGGGGAAATTTGTCCATGGACTCACTGTTCATAAGCAAATCTGTTGAGCAAACCCAAGCTTGCAATAGGCCACCCATTCCCATGAGCATGAGACTACAGGGACAAAGACAGAAAATGTCTGCAGCAGCAGCAGATAATGGATCGGGAGCTAAAAGGTACACACAGAAATCCATTCTGTCCACGACACAAGTGGTGCCATAACAAAACCCAAACATACAAATTGCAGCACAATGCTCAGGAGCACTGTAGGAGCAGAAGCTGAGAAAACAGAAGGGGAACCACTGAGGATTTATACTGAGGAGCCAATATAAATCATGAACATCCAAAAGGAGAGGGCTGAAGGCTACAGGAATCAGGACTTCAGAGCAACTACTCATGCACTGGTCTTCCTGTAACACTGCCTTTAAGGTAACCCTTCATTTCCCCCCAAAAAAATCCCTGCACCTCAGTTTCAAGACAGACTGACCCTATACTGTCTAGTCTTTTTCCTGCTTTTCCCAAAGCCTGAAAACAGCTGCCTGCAGGGATTTCCTGTACTCTGCCAAAGCCTGAATGAACCTGCAACTGAGGCAAGGGGAGCAGTGAATAAAACCTTCATCTAATGCTGCTATCAGATAAGAAGACTGGGGGAGCATGTCAGCAGTGGCCAAAAAATTAGCAGATCGTTTCGACATACATGAATATATACCCTACACATCCAGAGTAACTAAGGAATGTTTGTAACAGACGCACTCAGCGCAGTCTGACTACTGCCTTTTTCTAAGGCAATCTTGACTTCACTCCCTTTGTTAAATTTTGCATTATAAACGCAACAATGCAACACAATAGTCTGAATTCACTCCTTGTTTTTAAAGGGCACCCAAACTTAAAAACATTTTGGAGAAGACAATCAAAGAGACCAAAATTGAAATAAAATATGTCTTCATCCTAGAGACCTGTGATAAAGGCAGATTCTGGCTCTGTAAATGCAGAAAGTACAACTGACAGTGGGGATGATAGATGTAGGACATAACACGATCAATTGTACCAGCAGCACAACCATGAATTTGCTTCCCCACTGATGAAGACCCCTCCTCGAATTCCACACACTCCTCTCTGCCCCTTTCATCCTTACAAACACTCTTCCACACCCAAAGCTCCTCTCCATGTCCATTTTAACATCCCTACCAGAGCAGGCTAGTGCATGCTATGATGAGCTTAGAGCTACATACATGCTGACTGCCAGGCCACACGTACCAGCTATCAGCCCATCAAATGAAACATATGATTTTAATGACTACCTTACAGATGTATTGATTTGTACGTCTCTGCTCTACTCAGCCTCCACTATGTATGAAATTTGATGCTGCTTCTCTAGTATTTCCATTTCCCTCCCAAAGCATGGTTCTATATTAAACTGAAGGTTTCAAAAATTTTAGTCTCAGTTGAGCCAATATCAAGATTCAGCCTCTTGTGCTGATGCACATTCGCTGCCAGTGGACACTGCTACATGCTGAGACTGAGCCATGACATCTGTCCTGCTCTGTTCACACCATGTGGACACATCCAAGAATGGAAATGCACCACCAAGAACACACACATTTGCAAAGCAGTAAAGTGTGAAGCGCCACTTGAACACCACCAGTACTGCCGAAACCCAGCCATTTGGGCAGGCAGTGGCTGTGGTCTTCAGGCTAGGAGCTCTGAAAAACTCGTGAAGAATCTACTGCAGCCTGGAGCATTGCTAACATCCCATCATTACTCCTGAGAACTCCCACTTTTTCATGTGTTTATTTCCTAGGACAAATCTCCCCCTTCATGCAGTTGGTGTAAGAGTATCTTTTGCGACCAAAGCCTCTCCTCCATTACTTTGGGGAAGTGAATACGAAACAGGTTTTTCTTCCTCAGACCTGTAAGGTTTCACACATTGCCTGTTTTATTCAGAAGCTCCTATTCTATTTTAATTATATCCTCCCAAAGCAGAGTGTATATTAGTGTCAGGTTCCTTTGCAGGTCCAATGGGGAAATATTTACTAAAAGTGTTCTTTATCAGCGCCTGCTCATTCTGAATGCCAGGAATTTTAATTAGAATTTTGGCCTTTATCAGAAAGTTGTTTTTTTTTTTTTTGCATTAGATAACTCTCTCACATTGTAAGGTTAAAAGCAAGAACATCTGGATTTGTTCATGACAGTTTTTTAATATTGCTGAATACAAGGTTGAATTGTATTCCTTCCCATGTAGGAAGAAAAAACAGCAGAATTTGTACCAGATGACCTCTTTCTTTATGATACCCCTTCAATACAGTGAAAATCAGCTTCTGGTAACTCTGCAGGAACTACTTTCTCCTGCAATGCTTTCATTATTAGTACTGCCTATTATTACTGTTGCTACTTATTCACAACATAGGACTGCTGTAGGTATCTGTTTCTTTGCCAAATCTTAACTGCATTGAAATCTGTGCTAATTAACTGCCTCTAGGTGATTGTTGCTCCTACTGTTCTTGCTCCAACCAACTGGGTCAGAGAGTTAGAAGGATTTTATCATACTTGAAATAAGTGAATATACTTGAAGTCCTATTTTCCAAAATAGCCAGTGCTTCTTCTTTAGAATATCCTCCCATTTACATACTTTAGCCTAAGAATTTCACACTTGCATCACATATGTAGCATGGAAAATTACCTGAATTTAGCCACAGTACAAAACCAATCACAAAACAAGGCACTTTGGCTTGATCACTAGAAATAATCTGTCATGTTAATTTCTCAGATTTCTGATATATGCCCATAAGAAAGAATTAGCCATAATCTCATTAAGCATATTATCTTCTGAGCCTGCAAGGATAAAACCAAACTTTTCCTCCAAGGATTACTGTGATTACTGCCTAAAGTTTTACAATCAGATACAGAATGTAGGTGCTAGAACATATAAAATACAGTGATCCTTACGACCACCATACTGCCAGCAGCTTGAAAACAAACATGAAGAATACAGGACAACAACTTGGGGAAATTGGAAGCAAGGTACGGAAAATGTATTAGCCACATATGCATGGAAAATCACAAACAAAACTTGTAAAACTTGAGATTATGGAACCAGGAGGTATGGAGCTATTCTAACTAATAGACAGGATATTAGACATATAACTCACTGCAGAAACAGATCTGGACTGCAAGCCAGAGACAGTGACTTAGCTAAACCTCACACTTTCCTTGCTTAAGTATTGGCATCACGGGAAGTTGAGAACGGGGATATCTAATATTTGGGTAAAACAACAGATCTTGAGTAAGTTCAGAACTGGACAGCAATAAACATTTTAATGAGGCCTGCACAGCCAGGCTGGGAGCCATCTGCTGACTGTGCCTGCCCATGTACTGGTACACGATCCTGCTGAGTGTGCGGGAGCATGTGTGTGCCTGAGGCATGCTGTAGCTGTTTCAAGGACCATTATATAGCTATGCATGGACCAGCAGTGATCCATGAACCACAGGCTGAATAACACTAGACAAAACTACCTTTACAGTCCCTTTTTAGCATTTTGCCTCTTGATTCTCTTCAGCAGTTTGCCCATATATTACTGTTGTACTGGTGGACAAAAGTGTCATAATTATGCCCAGGTGAACAAGCATTCATGTTATTCAGCTTGTCTTCACCCTTAGTATACTGCAACTTATTTATAATGCATGTCTAAAGAGGTAACTCAAGAAAGACCTGCAGAAACAATGATAAAAGATGGCAGAAAATGGGGAAAAAAATAAGAGTGACAGAGAAAGAGAAAAGGAGAATAGGTGAGATGCAAGAGGGGAAGCAGTTCAGAGACCCTCTGCTATTAGTGAGCTGGAAGAAGAAAGCAAGAAAAAAGACCCAGAATGACAAATCACATGCACAGAATCTCAAGTGGAAAAAGCTTTCCAACACCTCAAGTAAATCAACAGTTGAAACTGTTAAGCTTTGTAGGTATTGCCTGAAATTGCTCGTCTTGCTGGGTGTAAACTACAGCAATCAGTGCCCATCAACTTGCTAAAACAGAGGGCACTGCCCAGTATTGCCGGGTTGCTTGTTCATGCTACAAACCAGGCCAGAGACAAAGCCAGATGCAGAGTAAAATCAAAAAACAGACAAGCTAGTACACTGATTTATTATTTATTTTCATGAATAATTACTCACAAAAAATCTTAAACTTTTAATACCATGGCTGCCACAGCACTCACACCCTGCTGCTCCAAAGCAATCAGTGAAGCAGGAACGCTGCCAGAGCAGCTCAGTTCTGCCCACTGTTGAACACACACGTTCTCAGGAGCAATTAACCTCCAATTATAGACAAGAGACAAAAGTGGCTTTGCAAGAGCCATGCTCACGTCTGCTCCACCACTCACAACACGTGCAGATGGGCTGACAGCGTGAGGAAGTCAGTCCGAGGCACATCAAATCATCTATCCTACCTCCAGAAAGGCAACCACAGGCAATACCAAGCAGGCAATCCCAACTATTTCAACTTATATGGTCTTTGCTACTTGGTCATCTTCCTAGAAGTTACCTCTTTCATCATCAGTATGTACACTTTTCAGATATGATCAGATGACAGTTTTCCTCATTACGTTCTCTCGGAAGTGCCACTGAACTTAATGCTTCTGAGCTCAAACAGGAAAGGTGGCATCTTGCCAGTCATATTAACTTTATTTTTTATCAATCCTTACAATGACAATTAAAAATTTTTCCAATTACTTATTTGTCAAAACATAAATGCTTCATGGGAAAAAAAAATAAATAACATAACCTCAACATACAGAACGCTTCATTAAAAATCCAGACATACATGGATTCTGGTAATTCCCATGCTGGACTGCTGGATACAAGGCTTTAGGATATTGCAATGTGCAGAGTGCCTAGCGACAGAGGGCTCCAGAGCTCTTGCTTTACACTTTGAAATGATTTGGGCTTTCAGGGCTTCCCTATTCCCAGATGCAGAGCTCAAAAACCCACAGCACAAGTTGTAAGAGGAGCTGGAATTTATTCCAGCTAAACAGCAAGGAATCTGGAACCGAGAGCTCACAATCAGAGGGCAGAGGTTTGCCAAGCTCTCCTATGCATAGGCAAAAATACATATCCTCTTCTCCCACTCATCTCCTAAACAGTCAAGTTAACTGACTGATAC
>NW_005054310.1:6568864-6584565 GCF_000277835.1 Geospiza fortis | reverse complement strand
TTAGCCTAAACAATCAGAAAAATCTTACATCAGCAATGTACACATAAGCAGGTATATTCAACTCAGTTAAAAAAAAAAATTATCAACCTTATCAGTGGTTTAACTGGGTTCAAAGAAATGTCAATGGATGAGTTCTGACTTTTCTTAACTCTATGATTCCTGCTAGATTTTCTTCCATCAATTAACTGGACCAGGAAGGACTAGGAATGTGTTTAAACTAGGAAGATAAGATCTTTGAAAAAGGAAACAAAACAGAAAAACACTGACACCCAAAATGAAACAGGGATAACTGACGACATTAATCATTCTTGCATAATCAGTACAGACTTCTAATGATAATGAAGAGATGAGCAGTCTGTGAGCAATGTCAGGGTATCTGAGGAAAATGAATAAAGGGTAACCCAATAGTAGAGGACCAATGGATAATCCAGTGATGAGCTCCCCTCAAAGGACAACAGTAGCTCTAAAAGCAGGGAGAAGGATGGATTTCTGGACTTTCAAGGCTGTAGTACAGGAACATCCAGATCTGGACCTTGGTGTTGGGCTCCAGTCTTCCAGATTCAGAAAAGTGACCAATGACACAGGCACAAAGGAGAGACAAGCAATGTGCAGGCCAGCTGCAGCAGGCCTCTACCACAAAGAACATGGGCAGCAGTGACAAAGGACAGGGACACAATGATCACAAAAAACAGTGTTCCTGTTTGAACATTATTTCCCCAACCCTTTTCTCTCTATTATAACAAAAATCAATCAAAAGTAAAAAAAAAAAAAAAAAAAGCATTGCAAAAGCTGAAGATTGTTAAAGGAAACAAACAATGAAATATTATGAAACCATACAAAAATACCACAATACAATAACATGAAGACAGCAAGGCTAATAGAGAAAATGGAAAACGAAAATATTAGATAAACTACAGGCTTAGGCAAGGTTATGTGGATTGCCAGAAAACAATTTCTCGGTTTTCCTTTTAAGAAATAGCTCATTTTAATATAACTAAATAAAATATTAAACATCATTTTGTTTATGTTCATTAAACACTTCACCATAAAAGAAATTAAAATATTTGTGGAATGACATGAGAATAATTAAAACAGTTTCAAACAATTTCACCCCATTATTTTTTTGCTCGTTCCTTAGTTTATATATCCTAATTTGACTTTCAATGAATAAAAATAAGAAATGCTTTTTCAAACAAATCATATTCTGAATCTCAAATTATGCTTACAGTCTATACTGTATGCAAAGGAGATGAAGGAACCACTAGACCTTTAAGCTGTTCTCTAATAAAAGTGACATTTTGTTAGTATGTCCTTGAGTGGGTAAATATTAGTTCACATCTTTGAACACCATAGCACTGTCCCTACTTGCTGAATAAGATTTTGTGATTTTTACTTTTTTCTTTTTTAATAAAACATCTTATGAAGAAGCAGTAATCAATCTGGCATTCCTATCACTGCCAAATTAATAAGGTTTCCATAGCAATATATTCTACCTGTTTGTCTATAGGTTTTTTTCAGTGCACCTGTATTTTGCCTTGAAGATTCAAATTCTTCCCATAACTGCCTTAATTCACTGCAACCCTGAAATATCACAAAAAGGATGAATTACATAAAATTGCACTGCAAACTCAGTTTCAGAAAGAAGCAGAACATGATGCTGACATCTGAATGCAGAATCTAATGCAAAAACTATTTACAGCTCTCTGCTATACCAGATGATGTTCACAGCTCAGGGGAAGCCAAAGGGTGGTTGTGGGGAAAGAGAACAGCACCTGCTCAGTCAGACAGAAAACAAATGGCAAATGCTATGTTACACAGCATGGGGGAAGCAGCTGAGGTATTTAAGCCCATCACCATCAAAAAGACAACTCTAGAAGTTCAGTAAAGCAGAAGGAAAACCTAAAGGTGTCTGAGACCAAAGCTGCCTCCAGCACAGCCCAAATTAGTGGGACATCAGGAGGAATAATGAAGATTAATAGCTAAATCAGTCTCTTAGAGATGAACTTAGAATCATACAATCATTCAGGTTGGAAAAGACCCTCAAGACAATTAAGTCCATCCATAAACCTAGCACTGCCAACTCTAACTTGGTACAATTCTTCTGTACATACTTAGGCACCTTGGTATTCACAGCTTAGTATCGGCAGAGAAGATTTTTCACAAGATTAAATGTAAATCCTTGGTTTTACATGCAAAGGAAAAAATTGCTTCCTCTCTTCTGTGCAACTGGGCTCATAGATTATCAGCTCCCAAACTGTGCAATGGCAGATCATAAACTTGCCCTTGGAAGATCAAACAAGCAAAAGTGCTTTTATTCTTGTCTACCTTTTATGCAGCACCTCAGTTCAAGGGGAAAGATGACATTTTCATTACAAAAATAAAGCCCCTCTCTCCCCTGATTAAACAGGTATGTTCAAATTATGTTCCCTTAAGACTTTTTCTCAAGGAAATCTTCAATAAACACACTGTGATGCACCAGCAGAACAGGAAAGTAGCGTAAACAAGTAAAAATCCATTACGTTTAATGACTTACACACCAATGTTCTTTACCATAGCAGTACTCAAGTCTATTTAAAGACATATGAGTATTGTATGTTAACAGAGAATATATTTAATTTTTTAACTGAGTGGAAAGCTATAGAGCAATAGAAAAGTTTTATGGTAATGTCGTACTAAAGAATAAGCTTGGGTTCATTCAGCTTTTTTATTATTATTCTGCTTACTTCATGGATGATCCACTTGACAGTGGATCTTGCTTTTAAGGGTGAGCATGTGGATTTACAATCTCTCCTACATACTGTACTCACACAAGTGTAGTTTGCTGCCTGGAAAAAAAAAGGTGCCTCTTTTCTTCTATTTGTATTTTCTAACCAACTGTTACAGAGAAATCTTTACAATTCCTTCATCTGGGAAAGACTAGAGACTAGTGTTTCACTGACTGAAGAACAGGACATGAGAGGTACTGCAAAGCACATCTTTACCATGACCTTGCAACAACCACACATTTGCCCTATTTTTTTCCTCACAAAATAATACCAACCTTGTTTTAAAGAAGGGAGGCTTAAGGTTTTAAACCACTGCTGAAGATGAAACAAACTAATGAACTCAAAGTCCTCTTTTCTGATCAACAAAGCAGAAGACATTTAGACTTGTCTGGGAGCATTTTAAAGTTTCTTTGGAAATTCTAATGTTTCTATTATTACTTAATTTCATTAACACCTTCTGGGTGTCAAAGCATTTTCAAAGTACTGACATCAGCAGTTCAGAAAAACGGAAAGACTGGAATACAAAATCAAAGTAGAAAGGAATATCCAGAAGTATATGTATTTTAAACTACCTGGGAATTAAGGAACAAGGCACAAAAATAGCAGCACTAGTTTTCCTCCTTTCAATGCCAACTCACAGCAACAGCCCCAGAGTGTTTAATCTCTCTTTCTCAACAGGTGATCCTGTCATTCCATCCAATGCTATACTCCAGCTTTCAAAAAAAAAAAAACTAACCCACATTTGCAGCTTTCCCAACTGGCAACAGCTCAGCTATCCTACTTTCAACAAATTCAACCAAAAATTCTTACTGACTTCAACCAAGATGCTACCCTATTTTGTACAGTGACAACTTATGCTTTCAGTGCTATTACAGTCAAACATGCAGTAGGGAAAAGTTCATGGGTTTTAGACTCCACATGAAAGAAAAATTTGAAAAAAAATGTAGAAAACCCAACTGTAAATTTGAAAAAAAATGTAAAAAACCCAACTCTCTCAATATTTCCACTTTGACAAAGACTGTTCCTTCTACTGTGATATAGAATTATTAGCCTCTTTGTGGTAATAAATCAGGTAACTCTGAAAACAAAGTGGGATCTCAGACCTGTCTGGGTAAATGGTATGTGCCACTTCTGGTGATAAAACTGCCAGCTCTGAGTACACATTTTTTGCACATTACTTACATTCACGATACAACATCTTTCAATGACCACAAAAGAAGTTTTTCCACCAGAAAAAAAGAATGTCAAACACCCTGCACTCAAACACATTTAACTTCTCTTCCAACAAGGAATAAGCAGAGAAATACCACCAAATAAAAACATATTTTACATGTTCTCTGGGGAAAAAAAAAGCCCAGAGAATTTTAAAAAAACCCCAACATTTTAATAAAAACACAGGGAAAAAAATTACAGTATTTTAAATCCTTTATACTGGCTTTCTCTTACCTCCCAAAACCGATTTTAGTGTGTATCATGAGAACACCCTTTAATTAAAGAAAGTAAATAGTTTCTTTTTAGAATTACCCTTTGATTCACTTAAACATAGAAATCATAGGCTTAAGTTTAAGCACACTGACTTCAGATGGATTATTCATTCTCCATATCTGCATCAAAAGGAGTATGGCCAGCAGGTCAAGGGAGGTGATTCTGCCCCTCTGCCCTCCTGAGATCCCACCTGGAGTGCTGGGTACACTTCTGGTGCCCTTGACGTAAGAACAGGGAACTGCCAGAGCAAGTCCAGAGGGCCACAAAGTTGGCAAGGGGACTGGAGCACCTCTCCTCTGATGCCAGGCTGGGAGAGTTGGGACTGCTCAGCCTGGAGAAGGCTGTGTGGAGAGCCCAGAGCAGCCTTCCAGTATCTAGGTGAGGTCTACAAGGAAGCCAGAGAGGGATTCTCTCTCTCCATCAGGAACTGCAGTGACAAGACAAGGAGGAATGGCTTCAAACTGAAAGACAGTAGGTTTCAATTAGATATTAGGAAGGAGTTCTTTGCTGAAAGGGTGGTGAGGTACTGGAGCAGGTTGCCCAGAGAAGCTGTGGCTGCCCTACCCCTGGCACTGTTAAAGACCAGGTTGCATGGGGCTCTGAGCAACCTGGTCTAGTAGGAGGTATCCCTTCCCAGGGCACAGGGTATCAAACAAGCTGACCTTTAAGGTCTCTTCCAACCCAAATCATTCTATGATTCTATCTGTACACTTAAGCAGCAAAGGTTTCAGTGACCTTGACCTTTTACTTAGACAACTTTTTCAGATAAGCATCAAATGAACTGGGACCAGGCACATCACCCATTCATTCCGCTAGAGTCTACCTGACACTACTGTCGTGTTCTGGTCCAGAAAAACATGAATATTTTTAAATACTTCGCTGGATTATGGATTCCATGCAGGACAGTTTGCTGGCTCAAGCCTTTCACATGCACCTTCTGCTGACAGACAGATCTTCTGGACATATTGTCAATTCATGACAAGTTTTTGTTTTTCTTTTAATCCTTAGTGTGCTATCGATTATTAACTGGAATCCACATGCCAATATGATAATTTATGTGTTTGAACTTAAAAACACAGATTCATTATATTAGGCTAAAAATTGTTCTATTTAAAGGACACTGTCACAAAAACAACCCCAGTGCTGCTCCCTGTGTATTTTATTTTACCAGCATGGCATACAACAAAAGACATACTCTTAAATATCATGAAAATACTTACCTTTAACCTTGTAAATCCATAAATGTGTGTAACTACAACCCTCAGTATCTCAATTATGTAGGAAACACTTTATAATTGAGCATCAGCTTCCCAAAAAATTACAATGCATTCACATAACTGCGTAAAATATTTTGTCAATTAGAACATTTGGAAGTTTCATATAAACAAACTGAATTTTCATTTTAATAACTGAAAGCAAAACCATACAAGTTAAAAAAGACATTTTATGCAATTATTTCAGGCAACTACCATTAAGGAAATAATAAGCAACACTTGAAACAAATCAGTTAAAGGCTACTTTTCTTCAAAGTAGCAGCCTAAACACCAGACAGTTGTTCATTTTCAATGAACATGCCAATCAAGTTATTTTTAATTTTTATGCTGACTTCTTTCTTGGGAGTTAAAGAGGAACTAAATATGCCTAGTTACAAAAAGGAGTCAGAAAAAAAAATACCACCAACCCTGGTAAGATCAGAAAAAAAAAGTGATGGAAAAGGAGGATAAGGAAAAACTAGCCAGATGTTTATTATAAGGCGGCAAAGAAAAAATATTCAAGACTAGTTTTTCAAATGACAGGGGACTCCATAACTCACCTACACAGATGCTTCCTATATTTAAACCTGAGGAAGACATCATAAAATTCTTAGAGATTGTGTTTTTTAAAATTACTTCAATCACTTCATGAAAAAGAAACATGTATAGGAACATGGCTTAAGGCACTACTTACCTACTACCCTGATCTTTGATGAAAGCAGAAAATAGAATACATAGCCAGCAGCTGAATCTTCTTTCTTTGGTTTGAAAAATATATCTTTACTGGCAGAGGGCAAATTATCTGAAAATTAAAGCCCTTTTCATATTAAAGTATTGTGAAAAGCAAAAATCAGTTTACATTAAATATTTGAACAAAGAGCAGCGAATGTATCAGAAATGTATCGAAACAGAATGAGGAACTACTACAATATAGTATTCTTAATCTTTTTGGTTTGGTTTTTGAACCAATACATAAATACAGGCACCAGTGCATGCCTAAATCTGTGGACATGTGAAAGAAACACCTAATGCAGATAGGAAGCTTCAAAACTTTAGGATTAATGCAAAGACACAGGAAAAAAGAGAGACCATAAGAAAAGCTCGAGTTAGTGCATCATTTTTGTCAGGAAAGCTTGGGAATACTAAAGCCCTATAATGCTGAAATCAAGATAATAAGAAACTTAAGTCACAAGATGTGTTCTGTCAATAAGTAAAGATGAATAAATAAAATCATCAGCCACGTTTTAATACTTTGTGCTTGAGGGCCAAGGTTTTCACTACTACTGACATCCCTGAATTGAGTTATTGACTCACAAAAGCTACAAGTATAAAGATACTGAATTATCCTTATGTATTGTCCATTTCATTCTTTCTCTCCCCTGTCCATAGAGCTGCCCACACCCCAGCTGAAAGCATTTGATTAACTGCTTCACTTTTGACATGAAAATCCTGCAGGTTTATCTGGCTCCTGAACATTTTGCAAACAGTCCTAGTAAGAGGTGAAGTTAAAAGACTACAAATTGCAATTTCAAAACATTTCTGTAAGAGAGAAGACATTTCTTTGGTTCTTCAAATCATGATGCACATAGAATCTTTAACAACACAGTTAATTTAAAGCCCACATATTGGGTATATCATTTGGTTTGGGAAAGTTTAATATTAGACTTAAAAAAATCAAAGTAAATTACAGGTATATTCCTCATGAATTTGGAAGCTGTATTAAATATATAAGGTGTTTAAAAAAGGCTCAGGCTCAAAATTTCTCAGTGCATTCAATAACATTGTGGCATTTACAAATATGATCTAGAAAATGTAAAAATACAGAAGAATAAAACTGGCAAATATACATGAAGGAGGCAATGTATTTTTGGCAACAGTCTTCTCTGACTTTTCAGAAGAGAACCTGGACTAAGAAACAGCTTCCACTAACAGGTACAAGGGCTCAGTAAATTTGCTGTCACAAGTGAATTAACCTTCAGAATCCAGCAGAACTACATCCATTTACCAGGCAGCGAATTTTACTCCCCAGAGTATTTGCTCTGTGACTACCACTCTACTTCCTGCCCAGGTGTTTTGTAAATCCATTCCTAACACAAAAACAACTAAATACTTCACTGAAAATGCCACTGCGATTAAACTTTTGTCAGAGTATTAAAACAATGTGTTTATTCTTATTCCACAACTGCCTCCCTGCCTCCTCTCAAACTCAGGTCTCAACCCTGTCATGAGAAGCATGGGTACAAGTGATGACAAAATCCTGCCAGTTACCAGTGCTTTAAAGAGATTTCAAGAAAGCATAGCAGGGAGCTTGATACAACTCACTTCTTGGAACCATCCTGGCTTTGCTCAGAGGCCAATAAAACTTCTTAGGTGAGAGGCAGCACCTGTCAGCACTGGGTTGTTCCTCACCTTTAAGAAAGGGGAACTAGTAATCAAGGTGAAAGACAGAATCAGAGGAAGCTGCTCTTTGCAACAGAAATACAAGGGATTTAGTATCTGGTCCACAGAGACAATAATCCAAATTAAAAAAATACTAATATAATTCAAATACTCCACAAGTTATTTCTATCCCAATAACAATTTCCTATAACCTTGTTTCTTCCTGCCTGTACAGAACATATTTACCACAAAGATATTTTTGACTGCTGAATTTGGTGTCAGGTCACCTGTTATTATAGCCCCCCCAAAAGTGGCAGCTATTGCTCTTATTTTTTTACCTACAAAAATTGTTCTTATGAATACTGTCCCACTGTAGAAGCTGCTAAACTGACAAACAAGTGCTGGACTGCAGAACACCTGTCTCCATGTCAGGCAATTGTAGAAAAGCTGGCATTACTTCTGTGTCACCAACTGATATCCACAGAAACAAAACAAGGTCTGGTTCACTTATGCACCAGGCACCGATATGTTCCTCTTCATTTTGCTGATTAAATGTAAATGCCTTGGTTTTATTTCACACACTGCAGTGTGGGACAGAGACCATGCCCCACTGTACATTCACCTACTGGGAAACTGCTTCAGAAAGAACGTGCTAACTACATTGAGTGGCTTAGTAAACAAAAATAGTTATTTTAAATTCTCCTACCTTCCTAGGAAAGACAATTACTGAGAAGACACATTCTGGCAATACTTTACAACATTCAAAACACTATATCTTAATAAGGAAATGTTTGTATTCAGTTACACAACATGAAATTACTAGCCCACAAAACAGTGGTGTGTAAACTTCAGTCTCACCCCACTGGTAAAAAAAACCCAAAATCTGGTAAGTTTCACAGACAGTAACTTTTAACTGCCATCATTACATCTCTCTCTTTATATTTCAGGGAATAATTTCTCTTCTTTTGAGAGAAGATTTAAACTTGCATGAGGAAACTGTGGAACTCCCTAAATATCTGTGGGATTCCAGTGTGTAAAGAAGATGGTGAAACTCTTAAAATACTCTCTGCAGTTTTCCTTAAAAGTAGCAGAATCTTCCCAGTGGTGATTTTTACTAATAACAAGAAATTAGGGCACAAAAAAGATGAAGATTGAGTCAGTCATG
Organism: Geospiza fortis; assembly: GCF_000277835.1. Classification (NCBI taxonomy): domain Eukaryota; kingdom Metazoa; phylum Chordata; class Aves; order Passeriformes; family Thraupidae; genus Geospiza; species Geospiza fortis. The sequence continues at coordinate 6,575,518 of NW_005054310.1, read as the reverse complement.
CCAGGCATTCTCAATTCCTGTGGTGATTTCCAAAGAGAAAAGACAACAAAATTCCTTGTGGAATATATATTGGTACCAAAACTGTCACCCCTTGCTTAGCTGTCTTTTCTACTTATATGTTGTCACTAAACTATTTCAACATTAAGCAAAGAACATTGCTTCTAATCTGTGATGCAGGACCAGTGACACACAGAAATTGCACTGATAATGACTTTGAAAAAAACCCTGACATTAGATCATCAATATCATTCAGAACCATAAAAAGCTGGCCATACCTGAGGACATGCCAGAAGAGTTTGTGAGTTTGTCCTCCCCAGCCACCCAGCATAGTCTATGCCAGCAGAAAGAGGAACAGTGGAAAAAAACAAACAAACCAACCAGTAGGGTGATACAATAATCAAGATTACTTGTATCTGACATAAATGTTACTATTTTACCCTGATTTTGCAGGGTCTCACTTATCTTGCCCAAATGAAACACTGAGCAGGTGATCACCCTGTCCCCATCCATACAGGATGCTGACACATCTCATTAGTCTGTTTTTCCATATGTCAGGATGGATGGTGCTCTTGACATTTCAATGTGCATAAATTCAAAACATTTAGATAAAACATTGAAACACATCCAAATTTCACAGCCACAATCACCAGACTCTTACAGATACCTGCTCACTCGGTACATCTTTTCTCAAAAGCATTAGAATGACTAAAGAGGACTCAGATACAAGCAGTGGGGAGAATGCGGAGCATCAAGCCTTACTTCCTGCAACCACTGCAGAGCAACATGGTCTTCACAGCTCTTTAGGGAGAACCTCGAGCTGTGGCAGCTCAGATAATCTTGAATAATAGAAAAACAATCCACAGTAGGGATATAATTATGCACCAAGATTCAAGAGAAGTTGTCTACATGTAAATTGCTGAAGGATGTAAAACTCTAGCTTCTGTATTTCCAGTTATGTGTCTCTAATGTTTCCGTGTACAAGAAACTCTGATCAAAAACTTGTCGTTTAGAGTTTATATCCTTTTTAGCTCCCAGACACCCACAAAAAAGAAACTTGCGCCTGTCAGTGGCAAAAATTGTTACTGCTTCAAATTCTACATGTTGCGATTCTTTGAGGCAAGCTGGAGTATTTGCTGCAATCACTCACTGCTGACAAATCTAACTGCATTTCGGACAGACATGAACAAAAACTGCTTCTGCCTCTGCAAAAAACAGAAATCATTTATTTGCACTTATCTCATACTTTCTTTCTACAAGAGGGGAAAAACCCCTGGTTATGACCCAGACACAGGGGATGATCATCTCTCAGCTACCAGTGAAGACCATACCTTCATGAAGATCCCACAAGATTTAACACCTTCTTTTAATATCACAGCTCATAAAAGGCTGTTAACTTGGCTATGCAGATCACAAGAGATGTAGAGGAGTTTTGCCCATTCTCAGTTCCTTTCATGTTAAAAGGGCACTAGGGAGCAATTGTTGCCTCTTTTCCATCCTTGTGTTAGAATCTTCCTCATCCCAGCTGGTTTTAAGAGAAAGAATGAAAAAACTGACACGGCTGTCAGTGCCTGTGCCCTTTGCATGCTGCTGAAAACCAGCTCTAGAGGATCATCTTATTCCACCTGGCAAATAGTCTTCACCAACATTCAGTTTAGCAAATGGAGAAAGACCAATGTCCAAGACACAGTTCAATCAAGACTGAGGTGAAAAGACACAGAAGTGCCGATAAGAACAAAATATATGCAGTTTGTAACCAGTATTTTGTTATTAATCTCTCTCCTAGTATTAGTGTTTTCCAATCTGAGATTTAGTGGTTGTTTCAGATGGTTCTGGAGGAGAGGAATGAAGCTGGTCAAGACAGCCTCTTGTGTCAGCAGCTGAAACTGACATTCCCTTCCATTTCTGTCCTTATCACTTCTTCACCTTAAATGTAAGCAACTACAGTGCACTTTGCATACCACAACTGACCAAATGTCCCAACTGTTCACGTATTAGATATCTGCACACCACACTGAGTCTAGGCAATGCCTTTCCTGGGGTAAAAGATGATCTTCCACGTGTCTGTCTCCAAACATTCATCCCCAACACCCAGTCCTGATTCTTAGGGCTGCCACTGTGAACACATACTCTCCTCAGAAAAGTTTTGTACCATCCAGGTTATACTTTAACTTTTCAGGAGGCATGTGACACACATGAGATAAAGACAGACAGAAAGCCTCTACAAGGTTTCTAATCCTAGGTCTACAGCTCTCTTCAGTTTCCAAGAACCCGTGTAAGCTCAAGAAGAAAAAGATTCCTCTTGCCTTACTAGGTGAAAGATTGAAATACAAACAGTCACCCTCAGCCTTCAGTTGAAAATAAGCTGATTTTTAACATGTACCTGGCAAGAGCATGAAGCATATCCACTGTGAAGTGGCCTCATATGATCAGATGCAAATTGCTAACCCACAATAACATGATTAAATTCAGTAACATGTCTTTCCCTTATCTGAGAAACTGATTCTCTTCCAGTTTAAGATGAGCAGACAAGCTCATGCAGTAGTAACCTCAGGGATAGATGCTTGTTGTCAGCACATCTTCCATGAGACCATGCTAGTTTTGTATTTGAGGCAGGATTCACAAAATACCTGTGCATTTTTTTATCCTTGAGTCCTGGGGTTTAAAATGTTTCCTACTGCTTCCTTTAAAATGTTTCCTTGAAGTTCACCTGATTTCCCTGTCAAGTGTGAACATGGAGAGAAAAGCAGAAAATAAAAATTCAGTATTTCCTTCTTCCTTGACCTAACTGGTCTATTTAACAGAGGAAAAACAACAGTGGAATGAATAATACTTAAAAAATAAAATCAAGACCAAAGCATACTTAGATGCTTTAATTTCTAAAATTAACATGTGTGTACATTAAGGGAACTCAAGCAGTCCCATAGTGTAGAGCATACAAGATGCAGAAATAGTATTTCCTGTACTCCTGGCAAACTTGATCAGCTATGAAGTTGAAGCAGGAGTTCCATTAAACACCTTCATTTAACTTGATTGGAAAGCATATTGAACAAAATTCATTCCAGTAACATTTTTCTTCTTAAAGTATTTATGAATATGTCCCCCCAGAAAGTGTTTTAGGTGGTTTACAACAAGATCTGATTTACATCTTAGGCAGAAGACTGGGGAGGAGGGAAGTGGACCCTGAATTTTAAAGGCATTGTCTTACACTAGCACATCTTCACATGTCATTTTTGAAATGACAGGTATACTGCATCAGTTATACATTACAAATCTTTTACCTAACACAGAGCACAATTTCTTTCCTCTAAAGGAGAGGACTTCTTGTGATAATTGTGGCAGTGAAAGCCAGAAGCAGCACAGCCACTGCAGAGTACTGCTCGATTACAGAGCAGGCAGCAGAATACCAGGAGCTGTGCTGCAGTACACACAGAAAAGGAGCTCTCCACTTCATATCTCAAATATGGTTTTAGTCACTGAAAACAAGCACAATATGATTTTTTTTAAGTTGACGTAAGTATCCCACATAATTTCCACAGTCAAGACATCTAAAAATACTTGTTGAAATACCACTGATTGCCACCCCTCAGAAGAGAATCTTCTCCACCACAAAGCACTCTCACAAACATTAAACTCTACATGCAAATACACACTCTGATGACTGAAACATTATCCCAGGTTATTCTCCTTTACTCAGAGTATCAATTGTTGCCAAGGTGAGCCAACAACATTGACCACATCTCTGCTACTTCATTTCAGCAAGACTGGCCAATTTCCATTAGCAAAATTCTGATTTTATCGAGTTTTTGGATAACCTCCATTTCAGCGCATGACTTGTAGGAACAACGACCACAGGCTGCGCTAAGGACTTTCTGCAGTAGATATTCAAGATAGAAGGGGGACTCTGAAGCCTGGAAGGGACAAACAAGGATACCAACACACTAAAATAATCCCACTTGGAGCAAACTCAGTAGCTCTGCACAAGGTTATCACCATTTGCAATATCCCGAGAGCTCCTCACATCAAAACAATGCAGCTCCTTGGATAGTTTTTATGTTTATTTCTTGCACCAGAACATCCTGTGGCATTTACTGCAGTGTGGCAGCACTGCCATCCAGTTCCTGACTCCCAAGATGAACTGGGCATCAAGGGAAATACAACAGCCTTGAAGTGCTCCCCAAAGCAATGCTGTATTGGTTCGGAGTGAGAAAAGTGTCAGTACCCAGTGAACCTTCTGTGCTGCAGTGCCTTGAGGATACAGCCCCCACATCCTCTCTAACAAATCCACCCACCCCTCAAGCCTCACATCCTTGTGCCCACAACCTACCAACCTTCCAAGCCTCACATCCTTGTGCCCACAACCCTTCTTCCTTCCCTTCCTTCCAGAAGACACAGAGCTCTCAAGAAAGCCTGTAACATTTGAGGGGGAAAAGCCTGGGGGAAAAAATTCTGGTACAAACCACTCATAGCTCATCACAAGGAAATCTTTGCCCTCCCAGTTTTCCCAGCACCTCCAGAGCTGACTTTTTTTCCAGCTGAAATCTGTTGCTACAACTAGACTTGAAATTAAAGCTGCACATTACCTGTTTACTATGAGAGAAAAGGGGGGTATGGACTGTGGATATAATAAAGCCAGCAGGAGAGCCTTCCCTGAAGGGGAAAGTCAGCAGGAGTCACAAGGATAAACTGGCATTACTTACCTGCTCACTTCTTTTTTGAGATCTTGTTTGGTTTGTGGTTGTAGGGTACTTTTCTGGTTTGGATGGGTTGTTTTATTTTCATTTTGTAGTTTGGTTCACAAGTGATCACCACCAAAAAACTTCGGCACCAAATTAACTTAGCAGGTCTGTGTTGTTACACAGGAAAATTGCTACTAGTCAGTCCTACCAGTGTTCATAGGGTTGAATAAAGACTAGCTTCTCTCACAGGAACAAAACACTGATTAAAACAATCAGATTACAGGAACATAAAATCAAAGAAAATACACAAGCATTTAAATGTTTCTTATTCTTATATTCTGTATGAGTATTCTTATCCCATATACACAAACATTTGGGATGGATATTTTATATCCTATATAAAGGCATACTTGTATATGCAACATAAATACAATTTATATTACTAAATATTTCACATTCAGTATTACTCCATATCTAAATCATAGAAAGCTATCAGCTACACTGTTAGTTTAAAACAACAGTATTTACATTCACAAAGTCTTCTGATAGCACAATGTACATAAAACGTTCTGCAGACTAACTGAATGGAAATATTTTCTAGAAACAGAAGAGGGGGATGTTAGCATAACTGGCTCTGAACCAGAATTTAACTGTATTTGTAATTGCCTTTTACTCAATGCCACACTAAACTCCTACATTAGCTAAAGACGCACCTTCATTTCATTACTGCACTAGCCGTTTTTCTGTCTAGCTTGAAAGCTTTATTTCATCTATTCTTCATACTCAAGAACTATTAAACTCAATACTGATTAAATATTTTGACCATTTAATATTTTTCCAAGTCTAAATCACAAAAGTTCCAGTGACTGGAATCCTGTTAAATTATTAGCTAAAACTTAAGCACTATACAATGCAACATACTTCAGAAGGCAATAATTTACTTTAGGCAGAGCAGAGATTTTTTTTCTTACACAATTGAAATGCAATAAAGAAAAGTATCAGTGGTAAGACTATTAACGTATAAATCTATTCGCCCTTATAATAAAGATGAAAGAGTTAGTTAAACAGAAACAGGAATAAACAAGAACTGTTAACAAATCAGTATTCTGACATTAAACCCATCAGAGCAAAACCACCACTTATTGTTTACTCTGAATAAAGACAAGTCCGCATGTTACAGCTCATGACACAACCTTTATGCAGAATAAAATGAGAAAATCTTTCCAGTTTCTGACACAGCCAGATTAGACCCTTTCTAAAGTTCCCTCATCTGTAAACGCATCTGATATATTTTGACAACTGTCATACATCCTATTTCTGTGATTCCTCTGCTACACAGATTTGTGACATAAAGAAATATGACCACAGATCTTAGTAATGATGTATTTACTGAGAGTAAAGCCTCAAAAGCTCGCTTTTCACAGCTGAAACACCTTGCGCTTATTTCAGCAACTATTTTCATGATGTCATATGTTTGTGATGAACTTCCCATTAGGGACAGGATTTACTAGTCAGAAGGGCAGCAGTTCTGCAAAAGACCTCCACCTCCAATGCAAGGGAACAAGACTCCTTCCACACAGCAATCAGAACCTCCTCTTTTTGAATACTCGGAGAATTGTTGTTCCCAGCAGGAGAGCCAGCTATCCAACACGGCAGCAACCAAACCCAAATGTCCTGCCTCAGGACTCCACATGCTACCACGGAACTAACCTGTAAATCAAAGACATAATTCGACGGGCATACCTAAAAGTAAATGGTCCCAGTCTTTTTGTCTTTGACTCACAGGCTGAAGACGGAACAAGGGACACAACACCCACCCATGACAGAAGCCCTCCCTGAGGAAGGGGCAAAGACACTTTTTATTAAAACAAACAGTTTATTCTTAAGACCGACCAGAAACCCTCTCGCTTCCGACATCACCGACCCGTACGGCGGGGTTCGGGGACCCGAGGCCATCCCGGGACCGCTGCCGGGACTC
>NW_005054310.1:6524744-6567860 GCF_000277835.1 Geospiza fortis | reverse complement strand
CCTGACAAGGGCTCATCGCTTTCCCTCCGCAGTTCCTGACTGGCCGGTTTCCCTGCACCTAGGTGTCCGAAAGCTGGGCTATAAGGAGTTAAAACAGAGACAAGCTCCCACCAAGGGCAGGGACAGCCCCCGACCAAATAAACCCGAATTTGCACCATAGAGAGTCCAGGACCGGGTTGTGGCAGGTCAAATTTCTGTTAGTATTACAGGCAGTTCCTTACGACCTTTTGACTAAAAGGCCTTAAATCTCACCGCTAAAATTTTTTCTGACACAGCCATGTCCTAACAGGAAACTAATGCTGTGATGATTAAATATTCCTCTTATTTTTTACAGAAAAGAAATGCAGAGTGGCAGGTTTGAATGTCATTTGAAAATAATTATAGCAATACAGCCGATGCTTTGTAATTTTCTCAGGCACTTCTGCGGGCACATTCCTATAGGAGCTTCATCCTGCCTAACAATTATGTTGTAATCATTTTTATATTGTCTGTAACATCCTCGCGTTTATAGAAATTATGTAATTTTATGTAATCAAACAACTCCACGTGAACCCTTTACTCAGAGGAGATTTTGAAGGGTTTAATTTCTGCTGTAAATTTCATGACAGTTTCCTGACACAGCATTCTTCTGTGTTGACTTTGTGCCAGCATGTCAAGCAGAATGTGTCTTGGTGCTCATGAAAACCCCTTGTTTAAAATCCCATTGATGAAAGCTGCAGCTCCTGGCTTTTCCTTGATTGCACTTGGGCTGCAGTCCTGTCATCAGTAATGCTGCAGGATCACTGAGCAGTACCAGTGATCCAAACAGAGTAGGCATATCCTGGATTTAGGTTGAATTAAGAGTATGCAATGACAAGTTCCTTTTGTTGACAACGCTCTTGCACCTGTGAGAGGACAGGTGATACTTGATCTAGAACAAAACCCAGCAATGTGCTGTTAACAAGCCAAAAACATTTTACCAAGCTACAAGTGTCAGACTGGATTTATGTCAGCTTTGAATCATGTCACTATTGGTATTTTTCCTTATTGGGGACACTTAATTTGGATTCCCTGCATATTTGAAACCCATTCTTGGCTCTTTTCTTTTAGAAGAGACCTATTTATGCTAATATTCTCCTTCCTTTCATAGTCCTTTTACTTAAATAATGTTGGGGGGGTGGTATTGGTGCTTCTAAAGAAAAACGTGAGTGTGCATGTGAATTTCTAAGCATTATAAAATATAGATTTCCAGTTAGATTCTTTGCTCACAGGGTAAAACTTCCACACAATGCCTTTGGGGTGTTCAGGCAGAGAAAACTGAGAGAGAAAAAACTCTGCAGCTATTCAGCCCAGCAGGCACCAACACAAGGAGCAGGTGCAGAAAACTGTCCCAAGAGTTCCTGGAGAATACACAGCCAGGAACAGTTTTAAAGGCAATAAAGTGTATAGAAATATAATTACTTTAAAAATACTTTGGCATTTACCTCTGCCGTTTCTTAAAAGACACCTGGACTTTCAAGTGCCATGGAATGAAATAAAACTTCAGATGATTGTGTCATCCATGTCCTAAATCTTACATACTGCCTCTGATACCCGCCTTTTACTCCTGACGTTTCCATTACAAATGATAAAAACACAAACATTGAGCCTTAACATTGTAGTTCTGATCCTGTAGTTGATTTTTTTTTTTTGCCAGCACTGGAGTTCTGCAAAATTGCAGGTCAGAGGAATAAAGAAGTAGATTGCCCTACTCTTCAGTCCACAATAAGCCATTTTCTAGCTATTTTTTATAGTGTCATCATTTTGAATGTGAGTAAGAATTCCTTAGGACTGAATGTGGGATTTTTCAGGATCCTGCAGGAATCATAAAATCCCAGCTGCTGGTTTGGATTTGCTCCAGAAATGTGTTTCAAAATGAGGGATAAGTCCTACTTTTTCTAAATATCACTGACTTCTCAGGAGCAAATATACTACATAATAAATAGTTGACAACATTTGCATCATTAAATGGAATATGTATGCTTCTCTCTGTCTTATGCAGTACTTTACAAATAAATCCTTTAAGGCAATGGCAGTCTATAATTCTGCATTTCTTTGCCACAGGAGAAGCTTGCATGGGTACCTGGCTCAAGTTAATTTAATTGCTTTCTCTAACTCACATGAGCTGTTTTACACTGAACAACTGCTTCTGCATATCCCTATGCTACTAATGGAAGAAAGCAGCCACCTGATTTAGATGTGCATTTTATGGTGAATATATCACACAGGTAGCTATAAACTTCGTGACAGTTCTTTTCTGTCTACAGTTTTTTCCCCAGAGAATTTTAAATTAATCAAATCTTGATTTTTCAAGAAAGCACCATTTATTCTTACTTGATACTGCAACATCTGAAGCATGCATAACCTTAGAATTAATAAAAAGCAAAAGAAGTATCATCAAGGAAAGGTTTTATTCTGTGAGCATTCTCAAGAAGAGATTAATTTTTTTAATTTCCTGTTCTTAGGTATTTCCTAAAAGGAAGAAATATGAAGATGGTCAGGCAGAGGGTTCAGTTGCTGGAGGACTATGTTTCTCAGTAAATGGAGATTTGCACCATAAATTACCTCTAAGCTACAAAAAATGCCTTAGCTTTTAGGTCTTCTAAACTTTTAGCTTTTTTTTTTTTTTTTTTTTTTTTTTTACTAAATAACTGACATGTTTACATACACGTTTTTGACTACAAGGAGCTTTAGACAGTATGAGGGAAAACCTCGTCTGCAAATAAAAGTCAAAAATTACCTAAAATAACTTTTATAATATTAAGATGTTGCAACTTCTATGGGTTTCTGGATCAGAACTTCCATATCATTGTGATAAAAATACTTGAGCGTTGTTGTTGATGGCTCTGTAGTATTTGGCTGTGCCATCTGGGGAGAGGGGTAGGTTATGATTCTTTTAGGTGGACTGGTCACCAATGCAAGCCCAAGGCTGTGTTACTGTATTCTTACTAAGGGTTACATAAATGCATGCAAGTCACATTAAAATGTGATTTCATTAAAAAACTGAAACCAGTCCTGTCAGAACTGAGCACTAGGCAGACCAGAGATTAACTCCATACGGCATCTTCTCTGCCCATTGCTCTTCTATTTTATCATTCTATGTTTTCCTTTTGTTAAAAAAGTATCTTATCTTGAAAGCTTTTGTCATATTGCTGAACATCAGGTCAAAAAGTTCACAGATGAGACATAAGGAGTGTACCAACAATTGATTTTTTTTTTTTTACATAGTTTTGGATTTTTCTTAACAAATGTTAAGAAAAAATAGTTGGACATCTGCCACAGAGTGGTAGCCAGTCATTGGCAGCATCAGTGGGGAATATCCACCTTAGACCAGTGCAGGAGACATGGTCCCTTTGGCTTGCTCTGTTTATGGATCTCTCACATTGGCTAAGTGGGGGATTTCAGCAGAAGAGGAGGAGGTCTGAGCTTGTCTGTGGAAATGAGACCATCAGGAAGCTAAAACCCGAGTTACTTGGTCTGTCAGTTCCAAAAAGATTTAGGAATCAGTCAAAACATGAGCACAATGAGTTTAGGGAAGCTGGCTACAGCCTTCAAATAAGCAAAAGGGGAAGGTGGGAGTTTTATGGACCGTGTTTGTGTGTTCAGGAACCTGCAATCCACCTGCTGCCCATGTTATGTACCTGTGTGACTTGGGATTTAGCCATCTGATGTTTTAAGGAGGCAGGAATATTTTCTCTATTTCCCTTAAAAGAAAACATTTTTAAGGTTTTACCTCAGATCCTTGAACTACAGCAAACAAGCTCAGAGTTAGCAGAAGAAGATATAGATGCTTGGTCATGACAGCATCCTTGTGCCAAACACACAAATCCCACTAGACAGCAGACTTCTTGGGACCACCTACTTGCCTTTTCCTCTTTCTGTAACCTGCACCAAGACAGACAGACACCGTTTCCCTGTGTGCTCAGGCTTTAAGCTCTGAAGAGATATAGATACCCCAGATGAAAATTTTGGGGATTGTGCACTGCTAAAATAAAATGCTCTAATTAGTGCTTATAACTGTTTTGTTTGCACAAAAATGAGTTGTGTAAATCAGCTGCAAAGGGCTACACAATTACCAATGTAATGAAGAAAAAAGTCAGGGTATTAAATATTTGCATAATTTTCTATCTGCCTTTTTGTGCTGATATTGAATTATAAATAAAATAGAGCATTAACTGATCACAACCCTCTCTACAGTCCTGCTCAGGAGCACCAAGCTCCATGATTGTCACCACTCAGGGCTCTGCCACCTGCCTGAAGGAAGGCTCCCCAATTCTGCTTAATTTCTGGTCAGCATAGGAAGGGCTTTCATTTAAATGCTTGGTTCTCAACATGGTCAAGCTGACTTTTATGGGAAAGAGATAAAGCCTGCAGCAGAATAGGAGTGTAGTTTTGGGAACAACTCAGGGTGTCAAAAGCTCAGGATCAGCCTGCAGAGAAGAATGGGCCTTGAAGCATCCGGGCATTAGGAATGCTTAGGGAAAAGACTGAAGAAGACCTGGAGGAAACAAATCCAGGCCCTGTTAACTGCCATTCATGGTGTTTCTATTGCAGGCATTATGGACAATGATTTCTGATTTCATTGTGACTAATGAGATTGTTATTGTCAAGGAAACTGCCTGTAGTGAAATGGTTTGGCTTCAGATTTGAGAACAGTTCACATGTTACCTTTTTCTCTCTCAGTCTTTCATGATGCTCAGCAGTTTTCATGGAGGGACAGGGAAAAATGAGAGAGAGAGAGCAGACAAAAAACTGACAATCTTTCCTTAAAAAGTCAAGGCTGGTAGGTAACCCGTGTGGCCAACTTATAAAGCTATTTTCCTGGGTTCTGCCTGTTCTCAGTATGCTGCCTGGGTGAGGGCACAGGGTGCCAGTTTTGCTTTCAGCTCTCCTATGCTCCTTGTTCAGCAGCCTTTCAGGGTTCACCTTGATGTCTCTGGAAGACACAATACTAGAGAACAGCTCATGCAAAACAATCTCTATTTGGCCCCTCAAGTTCCCAAGGTGCTTACACTTTCTTCACGTGCCTTTTCTGCATATTTCATTGTGATGCTAGTCTGTGTTGAATTCTGATGAATGTATTTACTGACTTTTTCTGGCAAGCAACCTGCAGCCATGAATACTATTAATGACACTCAGTGCACTTTGGGAAGTCCATTATCAGAAAGCCAGCTGCTATTTCAGGCACATTAGTTATACCCATTATCCACACAGGCCATATCATTGATTGTCTCATGAATCCTCACAGGCCCAGGAGTAATGGCAGGCCAGTGCTGACCCAGTCATGAACTTAGAGCTGTGAGGGGTAACCACCTCTTTGTGCAACTGTTTCCACTTCAGGGCGGAAGTGTCCCATTTCTGGTGGCCTAGGGCAAGCTCCTGAAATCTATCTGCCTCCAGGGATGGAGGATCTGGAGACGCTGCTTGTCACCAGTGCTCCACACTGATACAGTCCTGCTCCTCCTGAATCCACCTTACAGCTGAAGGGCTAATGTGTCCAGGATCCAGCATTTCACAGAACATCTGCCTGTTGTACAAACACTTGGCAAGCATAAAGGGAAGCTGGAATGAACAGCAGTAAGGTGGAAGGAAGGAAAACGACCCATGTGCAATCTCAAGTAAGAGCTAAGTTAAAACCATCAACATCTTACACGGACAAAAAAGATGGACTTAGTGTTACTTGGTAACCTAAGAAATACAGGCAGGTTCTGAGATGCTACAGGCCCCATCACCCCAAGCACCAAATCTTCATAACCGTAGGGTGAGGGAAGAGTAGTTCCCAAAAGCAATGAGCAGAGTCTGCACTGTGGGTGTCAGAGACTTGTTGTCAGAAGCAGATGAATTGGAACATGAAAGCACACAGCAGTGTAGGTGTGCTCCAGCTGCCTTTCAAGACTGGGACCTCAGCTGCCCAGATGCATTTACAAGTTTTGCCCTATATCTTAAAGAAAAGGCTTTTATTTTCTATCTGCTTTGACAAACAGCCATAAAGCTGATGCTCAGCTAGTGTGCCTATCAGAAAAATATTGGTCACACTTTTTCATTTTTTGAAATGTAGATTAAATTTAGCCTTTTAAGGAAATTCATTATCATTAATGCAAATTTATGTGAATAACTCTATTATATCTGTATCTCCTACAATACACAAAACATGGAGCTGATCAGAGGGAAGCTTTTTTAAAGGTACTTGAGATCATGTAATGATCTTAAAGAATGTGTTTGTAAGCCTTGCACCAGAAAACGAAGAAAACCTGCAATTATACTTTCCAGCAGGAAAAAACTGTTACAGAAATTGTTTAAAACATTGAAAAAACATTGAGATTAGAGAGGCATAATAAGTATTTTATCATGAACTTTCTACAAAGAAGACACAGTGTTTAGTATCAATTCCTAGTCCTATTCAATGCTGACAGCCCTGATTCAGAGGAGGATGCACATACAATAAACTGTAACTTTAATGATATGGTTACTTCCACTAAGGGAGTGAAAGGAGCTTTCCTGGATCAGGCAATCCAGCAGGTTCTGTGCAAATCAATACACACAGTGGCATGTATAGATTCATACTCTCGCTTTGAAACAAATAGGGGAAGGAGTGGTATAGAATAAACTGGTATGAAATATCTGTGTATCTTATGTATGTTCCTCCTGTGGCAAGGTGTAGTTTCTTGATAATAAGCACAATCCAATTATAAATATTTTTGTTCTCCATCAGCCATTAGTACATATCTTGCCTTAACCATCCTGCATAAAGCAGTGGCACTTCAGAGACAAAACTAGCAGCATATTTCAGCTTAACTGTAAAGTCTCAGTACTACTAGGTAGTAGAGTAGTAGGGTTTTACTTAAATTTTTTAAAAGGTCAAAACAGTTTCCTTTTTTATATTAAGTCATTGCACCTTTTTATATCTGTACATTGTCCTGTTCCCTTATAAATATATGCAAGTTGAATAAATATTTATAATAATCAGTTGGTAATCAGAATTTGAGCAGAATAATTTATTTTTTAATAAAATGCCCATTAAGGTCCTGTGTATTGCTTTTGTAGGCAAAAGACTTGCATGCACTTTTTTCATTAAATTTGTTTGACTGATTTACTTGCTGATCAGACTACTCTGAAAAGGAATGTAGGATTTCTGCAACAGAATTAAGTCTCTTCTTATTTTGACCAAGGTAAGTCATCCAAAGGCACTCAGGAAGTACCTATTGTAGAATCCACTACATTTTACTTCCAGCACTCTTCAAATATACTAGCAATAATGACAGTAGTAACAATTAATTTTGGTACATTTGTTAATAGTTACATTTAAGGATCTTTAATGTCCTTTTCCTTAGCCCTGTCTTGGGCAATAAAATGTTCAGCTGTTAATATCAAGAATTTGTACATTCAGTTATTCAATCTGCTTTGCACTCATGCACTGGAAAAAATTGGACCATTGATTGCCCCTGTTATGATACAATTATTTTTAGCTTACTTCTTGATTTTTAAATATGTACTGGGAATATTAATTTTGCTACTTACCCTCTACTTGCCATCCCCCTTCCAAAAAACCTACAACACATATTGTACATACTTTATATTTGCCTTTATCTTACAGTTTTAGGTGCCTCTTCATAATGAATAGCAATCAGTATGGTAATTTCCATTTGCATAGAGAATCCAAAGCAGATCACAAACCACTGGTATAGCTGTTTATAGTTAATAAAAGTTTAAAATACTGAATTTTACATTTAAGGGGAATAAATTGAAACTGCCATTTTTTTCTTAAATGAAGGATGGCAAAACAAATTTAGAACTAAAAGCAGCTGTTGCCATGACACAGTCTAAATATTTAGGGGGAAAATGCCATGACCATTAAAATAGCAGCATGTTTTTGAAAATCTTGAACTGTTGGAGCACAAACTTGATAATTTCTTTTAACGGAGACCAAGTCCTGGAAGTTTTCTCTGCGAAAGAGCAGAATGTTTCCCAGCTTGCTGCTGAACAGAGCCTTCCATGCTGGAGACCTTAAGAGTTGGACTAGAAAATTAAACATTTGTGAGATAATGATAATTGAGTAACAGATGTCTGTCAGAGAAAATAGCACCTCTGTGGTAGACAATGCAAACGTCACTTTTAGCCTTTTCTAGTATAATGTAATAAGCAGATTGATAGAAAATATTTTAATAAAAGACCTTAGCTAGTAATTTTCACTGTGATACAGCCTGAGGTTAGAGTGATATCATGCTACTTGGGAAAGAGCCTTTTATTTTTCAGCCTATTATTGCTTTGTCTCCTACAAGCTTCCTGTACAAAAATACCAGAAATGTTCTCAAAGCCTTTGTAACAATGAAGACTGACTCAAAAAAAAAAAAAAAAGTCCTTTGATGCCCATTTTTGACCCACAGAACAGGTTACAGACACCAAGACTGTGATGGCAAAGTCTCAACAGCAAAGTAAAGCACTTGAAACAACACACAAACAACGGGATCTGCTGTCCTATAATGTAATAAAGTGTCTCATTATATAAAATCTAATAGAACTAGCTTTGAAATTGCAGCTAACCTTTTGTGTAGATCAACAAATTAGCTATTACAAGTAATTCAAATGCAATGTTTCAATCTACTCTAGTGGCTTAAAGTGGATATTTACACTGATGTTTTCTCAGGGATAATATCCCAGTTTAGCTTTACCAAAACCATAGCCTCTGAAAGAAATCCAGTATTACACTTCCCCATACAAGGTTTCCTAGGGAAGGAATGACCTAAGGAAGCATTTCTCCCAGCCTTTCACCCACTGCTGTCTTCCTTCTTCAGCCCTGTCCTGCAAGTCCCAGCAGGCGGAGGTCCAGACTGGGGCACAGCATTGCCACTCCTGATTCACCGCCTGGGGCTGCCACAGCCTGTAGCTGGTGGGGTCATTGCTTTCACACTCAGCCCTTATCTAAAGCTGGCCTGACAAGATCTGGAATATCTTCCAAGACACTTCCCAGTGCTCATAGGTAGTACATGCCATTTATTTGGACAGCAGTCTTTTAATTGAAACTACACTGAGCACAGACCTGTGCTTGTGTTCATGTAAACACTCACCTAAGCCATGACACTGCCATGCTTTCTGCTCTAAAACAAAATTCACAGGGGCAGCAGCAAGGAGCAGCCAACCATGTAGATGATCGTGGTCCGCTTACATGTCACCTTCTTGTTCTTCACAATCCAGCAAGACTCTCAGATGCTTCTTTAGGGTCTCAACAGGGAAGACTTGAAGCTCCCTCACACCTCTGAGGTTAAAAAAAAAAGCCTGAGTCAGTGGAAGGTATCATTAACAGAGTGAAACAATAGTAATGCTCCTACTGTAGAAAGTCAAGCACTTTGGTGCATTGCTGGCTGTGTCAGTCCCCACTGAACCAGGCACACACTGTGGATACCAAACCTAGCCCAGGGCTGTGAGGTAACAGGCTGGGAACCACCCTGGAGTAGCAGCTAACATCAGGACCAGATGACAGTAATAAGTAGCACAGATTTGTTTCATACAGGATCAAAACCTACAGAAAAGTATGCACTGAGAATAAGGGAATGACTGTGTTCCAACTGCCTCTCCCCATCACACCTCTGCCAGTCATATTTGGACATCAATTTTCAAGTTTGAACATCTCAGTCCAACTCTTGCATAGCAGATATTGTACAAAGACATTTATGGAGCATTTGTGGTCAGTGAGTAAATAATCACTGCTGAAATTTAAATATAGAATGTTCCAAAGTATATTGCTGCCCATGTTTAAAAACAGAGCACACAAGCTCACTGTGAATTTTCAGAAGCTTTGCCAAGCTGAAGTTCTTAGATTTGCTTTACCCCAACTGAAACAGTGAATCTTTAAGGTGTTGCTGTAAAAGCACTAGTGACAACTGCTAGTTCACACAGGAACTGTAATTGCATGGAAGCAAAAAAGTAAAGGAAAAAAGAAAAGAAGTCAAACATCATAAAGGAAGTTCAGTATGGTAGGGGTTTGGAGTACCCTTTTATTCCAACTTCTTTTCTACATACATTATTTTTCTTTGTGGTAGTCTATACAAGTTGTGGATTTTGGTTTCAAATAAAAGGCAGCTGGCAAAAAGTAAATGCCTATTTTGTAAATGTGTGATTCCAATTGTTCTCATACAATGACCATACTATTGGACTTGTTTCAAGATATGAGGGATGACACTTGTTTTACTTTGCTCACACCAGTGGCCTCTCCTTTTAACCCGGTGCACAAGGGTGGCAAGGAAGGCTTCTGCTCACCATATCCTGCCAGCAGCGCACTCGTTTCAGTGTGCTGCTCCCTTTGCAGGGAGGTGAGTTTCCCTTTTCCTAAAGGCAATTAAACACCCACTGGAGGAGGGGCTTCAGTAGCACATCAAGAGAGAGGATGTAGGGGAACTAGCTAAGCCTCCATAAACCAACCAAAACTTTTTGGGCTTGGGAAGCAGGTCCCTAAGGGATCCAGGCCTTGGAGGTTACTAAAGTAAAGACTTCTAGGGTCCAGAGGAGATTTTAAAGGTTTCCTTACAGCCCAGGACCAAAAGCAAGCCTGAAGAAAGTCTCACATTACAAAAAGGTATTTCACAGGGAAACTATTCACAAACCCCTGCACCGACATTATGTCTTAGCCAATAGCTTGATATTTGAAAAAATGTTTACAGCTTCTGCTGTAACAAAACACTACATTTAGAAGCCAAAGCCCATTTTTATGCATTTGGATGTTCACTTTCAAGACAAAATGAAGACAGACCCACCTTGGACTTCTGACCACTTTGGAGTCCTATGAAACTGCAAAGGAAACTCAGGTATCCAGAAGTTCTGTAAAAAGTAGTATAGCTATTGAAACACATATTGAAATAAAATGAATTTTAAAATAAGATGCAAAACATCTTGGAAAACTGTTGTTACTGGAATTTTAGTTCTGAAGGTTTGATTTTTATACTGTAGTAAAGTTTCAGAGTATTTCATCCTCAGGTCAAACTTGCAAAGTCTGGTTTCTGAAAAAGAAAACCAAGTTGTATTAAAGTTCTAATGAACAATCAATTATAAACCAAAGTGCTTACAATTGTTTGTGGATAGGTATATAATGTCATTGAACAGCTTGAAGGTGATAAAAATGATAATTTGTCTATATCAGTGCATGAATATACAGGATTCTTCTCCAGACTGCTGAAATACCAAGAGTACATAATCACACTGGGAAATTTTTCTTGCATGCTCTACGTGAGCATGTTGACATGTTTTCCTCCCTGCCAGAAAACATTAGGGAGACAGAGCAAATGTAGAACATTCACTGGGAAATTATTTTACATTTTGTAAAATGGCAGGAAAGATATTCCTTCTGCATTGCTTGAACAACAGGAAACATCCAACAGAAAATCTTGAAAATTATTAGTCAGTGCATTTCATAAATGTCAAAACAAGCATATTTTACATATTAGGCATCTTCTATAAATATAACTGAATTACATGAAAGATAGATAAATTAATACATTCTCTGTAACTGTATACATACATGAGTTTTCCTAAAAAAAAAAAAATACTTTCTTTTAAATGTAAATTCTTTAAGATATATCTACCTTTTCCTTAATTAACTATTGACTGCATGTCGGCAATATAGAGTTGAGATGTTTCAGAGCCTGCTGTACTCTTGTGTGAGCTTGACCTGCAAGAGTTGAACAGATAAAGTACTTTTATAGAGAAAATTGAGGTGATTTTATATGGAAAACGAATTTTATGTCTTTAACAGGAAAGGCAAAAGCATGTGGATTCATAAGAGCTGCTGCTCAATAAGTATGGTAACTAACTTTGAAAAGTAAGAGAAAAGGGGTTATTGTAGAGTGCTAAAGAATTCAAGGGTGTTTAGGAATGTTTCCACTTTTTCTCATCCTCCCTTCTCTCCAAGGATGCCCTTCCCCACCCCTGTGCACCTCTGTCCTGTTCTGCCTGGCCTGCTGTAGGGAGCAGCATCCTTGTGGCTAACAGTGCTCAGCTGCCTGAGGGCTGGCAAAGGCACCTCATGGGCTGAGAAGGGAGGAGAAGGAGCAGAAGGCAGCAGAGAAACCTGGGAAAGGCTACTTTAGTCTTCCCTCTCGTATTACACAAAACCTTCCCTCCTCCATAGGCTTGGCTCTGATGCCCAGGACAACTGTGTTGTCATCTTATTGCAGGGGTTCCAGACTGTTGTCTCCTTATCACAAAAGTTTCCTTCCTGGTGTTTCTCATTTGCTGCTCCTTCAAGCACTGACTCTTTCTTCTTCACAAAGCAGCCAAGTGACTCTAGTTCTCTTCTCAACCAGCCATCCCACTCTTTTATAGCACTCTTTTTCTCATTGGTTACAGCTGTGGCCTGTTAAAGTCAGGCCTGTTCCTAATCTTTGATAATTGGCCCAGGTGCAACTCCTTAGGGGTAAGATTACTTTCTACACTGTCTTTATTTTCTTATATTCTATCCCCCTACACAACTGGGTTGGTGCACCAAAGGCACTGGTGAAGGCTTTCCTCAGCATGACTGGGTGAAGCAGGCAGCAAGCACACAGGTGCTCACCATGCCCAGGAGGTGTGTGTTTCATTCTTCATAGTCTGCCAGAAAAAACTGAAGGCCCCCCAAAAGCCTCCTGGTAGACTTCTGTGACTGTAGTAGATGAGCAACATAATCTTCCATAAATTCCAGTACATCAAAGAAATATTAGCACTGGGGCTCTACATTTTTTCCTTTCCTTTGGAAAGAATTTGACTAGGTTTAATATGGCCTGGATTTGTCAAAGCCTGACTTCTGTTCCTTGCTCTTGTGTAGATGTAAATTAAGCACAGTGTAAATCAAACACAATGTAAATTAAATACAAAACTGCTGAATTAGAGTCTGCAGATAGGGAATTATGCAATAGGGATTATAAAGCAAAATGAGTCTGTAAGGAAAAAAAACCTGTGGAATATTTACTGTCTTTTGAAACAGCTGCTGTTTAGTTATTCTTAAATCATACTTTGTTCAATGACAGCTTCACTTGCAGACAGCTTGACTGGAGTTCTTTACTGATCCACACTGAGATTATGCTTTTGGATTAACCACTCCATCCTGGCATCTGAATAATGAATTACTGATTTTAGTACTCAGAATGGAAGAAAATATGGCTGAAATGTGGGGTGAAAATATGGCTGAAATTTGGAGTAAAAATTTGTCAAGGAGCATTAATAAATACCTCTTAAAATTTTTACATTACTAGACACACCGCATGATATTTTGAAAATGAAATTTGATTTATTTGAAAGTTGTTTATGGCTTCTTTTTGTTTCTCAGTTACAATTTGCAATTCCAGATACAACAATAATTTGTGAGTAAGGCATGCCCTTAATTCATGTACACTGTTAGTGGATAGTTCCCTGAATAGCAAAGCATGAATTTGCCTCTGAGGTTGCTTCTTTCAGAAGCTGTATCACATCTGATACCAGCAACAGGATTTGCCACTCCTAAGACAGAAAATGAATGCTCAGAAAATACTGATCTCTCTTGGCTGAGAGCCACACTTTCAATTTATCAGGCATGCTTTTCAGTAATGGGTTAACCCTTATAGACAGCTAATGTTCATTCTGCTTTTGCTGGAATATATTTATGATAAAATATTTTTATCTCTCCGCTGGAATAAACATAAGAAAGGCAGGAATGTTCGAAATAATGGTCTAAAAGAGGAGTAAAAATGAGAGCTCAAAATAGGCTAATAAAATCCTTCTCAAATATGCAGATATCCCAGAGGAAAAAAAAAAAAGAGGATTTTTTTTATATCTGACATTGATACGGAGGAAGATTTGGTATCACTGGTCAGCAACAAGCTAGAAAATGTTGACAAGAACAAAGTGACTCATGAGGCTTTGCATGGATTTAAAAGGGTAGATCATGCTTAGTAAAGTGGATTTCATAAGGAGGAGGCACAGAAATGTGTTTGTGAGTGTGTGTGCTTGTGTGCACATGTATACACAGCTTAAAAGATAATGTGAATTTTAGCCTAATTTTCCTGGTAAAGGTATTCAGAAGCACTCTTGACTTTTTCATGTGTAATCACGTGGAGGAACAGGACAGACTCTCAGGGTATGGGGCTGCACTCAGGGAATGCTCACTGGAGAGTGATAAAAAAGTCTGAAGATCCCAAATACTCACAACGGCCACCTCATCATGATTCCCTGCCTTTAAAAGACAAAATGTGTGATGGTCTCCATTAGCTACCCAGGTGTAAAATTAGTTGATACAGATTACACATGTGCCCAGAGCTGTTTCTTCAATGAACTTTGAGTAAGAACTGCATTTTCTCTTGTAACATAAAACTGGCAAAAGCCTTCAATATTAATAAAATTGTATGTACTCCTACACTGCCCTGTGATGGGCACCACTTCCAACAAAGGGGCATCCACAGTTTCTCTGGGCAACGTGTACTAGTGTCTCACCACACAAACTGAAGTCTCAATAAATAATTTACTCTTAATGTAGCTTCCCTTTCCATTCAGGCCCAAGACTGTAGGATAAATGCAAGTGGAAAGGGGATGGTCTTACCCTGGACAAAGCTGGATCTTCCTCGTAAATTTATACCTGTATAAAAGAGAAAGCCTGCTCCCACATGTGGCTCATCATTGCAGATCATTGCTCCTGCAGTTTAGGGACTCACACCGCTGTTCAGGCTTTGATGGTGACTCCCCTGCAAGAAGAAGCCCCATACTTGGGATATCCCAGTGGCACACTACAGTGCAAGCAAATAGCAGGGACAGGTGATTGCTTTCATCTTCTCTCATTCTTCTCTGGGCAACCTGTTCTCATGCCTTACCACCACAAATTAGGGTTTCAACATATTTGGGCTTAATATGCCTTGCACTGTTAATGGTTTCCAACTTACCACGTGTCCAAAAGTAGGAAGTTCTTCTAACCTTTTCTCCCTTGAGCTTTTGTTAGGTCAAAAGAGAGAAGCCAGTAAAAGACCTCCCAAAGACAAAGCAAACACTACATAGCACGTGGATAGGCAGACAAAACAGGTAGCTGGAGAGCTATATGTAGCTCAGGCAAGATCTACTTTTTCTAAACTCTTAGTCACTTCTGCAAAACACACTTTAATCTTCTAACTGAATAGGTGCAACAATGTGACTAATATAAAATCTAAGCTTTTATTGAAAAATAAAGCTATACAATTCCCAAGGCAGTAGTTGCAGTAAGTGGAAACACTGGAAAAAGTTCCTCTAAGCCCCTTTAGCAACATCATCAAAACAAAAGCATTAACCTAAAGGGTAGCCATATGTTAACCAACACTTCTCTGCCTCCTTCAAAAAAAAAAAAAAAGAAAGAAAGAAATCTGAAAGAATAAGCAAGAGTGGGATTTTGTGGCCTTCTTTTTGATGCTGGTTAGCTGTTGGATGATTTTGTCATCTAACTAGAAAGATAAAAATGGAACAGGGCTAGAGAGAATAGTAGAAGTGCAGTCACAGGTTTAATATAAGGTAAAATAATTAAGTTAATAGCAATTATTGTGTATGCCCCAAGCTGTGATCTAATCAGCTATCACAACCTAAGCAGGATTGGGCTGGATTGGTACTTAAGGGAGAAATCCCATATGCTATTGAAAACACAGCTGATGATTCAATAGCTGTTAAGTCTCTCTTCTGATTCACTTAGGAAAACAGATCACACCAAGGGTTTAGAAGGAACTGCATATTTGCTACCAATTAGAAAAATATTAATATTAAAAAGGATACTTGTTTTCTTCTTGTTTGCTACACTGCTTTCATAGTGTAGTAGTTTCATAGAAATATGGAATATATCTTCAAATTTCTAAAGCATTTTAGAGGTACTAAATAGCAGTTGTATTTTATGTCTGAAGTGGTTTCTACTTTAAGGTTGGACAAAGTGATTCTCACATAAATGCCATGAGCTTTATACACTTAACACACTTAAATAGTACTATTTAAAATTTATAAGACTCCTATGAGACAGCAGCAAGGTCTTACCCAGAGTTCATGCAGCCAGAATGAAAATCTCACAAGCAGACGCTGAACAGCTGGGGCATGCATCAATAAATCACATGTAAAATATGTATTCCTTTGGCTGGCAAATGAGCTGCATGGGAATGAGCTTCACCCTCAGACTCTAATGTCCTTTGGGAACCAGTTCAATAAAGTTTTAATGTTAACATATACTTTTAATACTATTAGAACAACACAAATGACCAGTTAGTGAAATAAGTGTCGTTAGAGACACCAGACATCATGGAAGAACGTTTTGTGGGAACACAGCCTACAAGTTTTGGGTCTTCTGTGGAGCATAATGCTCTGTTACAGTGGAGAAGAGGTAATAATTCATTTTACATACTGGAGATAATGTGCTGAAGGGGGAATAAATGGACCACATCGGTTAAGTCTGCTACACAACGTAAGGAATTTTAAAAACCACATGTCTTTGCTGAGAGATTAAGCTCTCCTGGAATAAGTGCTACATCAGTTAACAACAGAAGCTGAAATCTGGATGTAGGAAAGAAATTTTATTTAAAATACTAATGTCATACATTGTAAGTTCAATGTGAATGTGAGTAAATCAGTCTTTTGTGTATCCAGATATTAGACTGGCAGCAAATATTTGTGGCTAAGAATGGCTTAAGCAACCAGAGAATATATAAAAGTTTGTAGTTTGGCTCTAGAGCAATCTATCTTGATTGCTTGAATCTATCAAGTCTATCTTGAATACATGTATTATTAGAGTAGATCATTATAAGATGAGCTGAAGAAAAGAGGGATAGCTCATATTTGAAATTTTTACCTGTTTATTCTTAGACATGAAGGCCAAACTTCTGGTGTATAATGAAATTAGGGTTTCTGGTGTATAATGAAGCACCTGAGTTAGAGCCAACCTGAGCCAGCAGGTCCTCATGCCACAGCCTGGCACTATACAGAGCCAACAGTTCAAGGCTCAGAGAAGTTCAGATGTGTTTGTAGAGTATAAATGCTCGGGGCAGTGCCATGCCAATGCAGCTACACATTTGCAGCTTCTATGTGTTTCTGCAAAATAGACTCTCATATTCCTCAGCAGATTAACTCTAGGAAAGCCAGTCTGGTGTCAATATGGCCAGAAATCTTAGTTTTGTTACAACATGAGCCTTGCTGCTATTTCTTACCAATTTCTCTGACAGTGAGTTTTGCGAAAGAATAAATGTAAATATATTGTCAAATGTGGTTTTTAAGATATTCAATATGTACTTTCCAATGAATTTTAATTTAGGATACAGTCTTTTAAATATATTGGGCAGTACAAATTAGTATTACATTTGTGTTTTTTCTAACCATCAGACAAGTTAGACAGTGTTGTGCTTTCTAATGCATTATAAGATTCACTGAAGAATAGTTATAAGATTCACTGAAGAATAATAGTCCAGTCTTTGGATCCTGCAATCTGTACTTGGTACAGGGTCTGAGGAGTCATATGGCAAAAAAAACCCAAACCAACAGTCAAAAGTGGCTTATCAGTCCCAATAAATATTTAGGACCAGCTTGCCTTAGGGACAGCTCTAACTTGCATTAGCCAGTGCCCTGTCTGTGTACATTTGCCCATGCCCTGCGTATGCTCAGTTGCCTTAAGGCCTGATTTTATTCCAGTGCATGCACTCAGGGCACTCTAAATCTGCATGTTTCACAAGCCCCTTGACTGCATATTTCCAGTCTCCTTGGAGAATGCAGTGCCTTGTCGTGACACCTACTCCAGGAGCTCTCCAGAACGCAGTGGTGTAATCCCGATATGGTACAAAGCAATAAAAGGGAGGGCCTAGCAATAAGTCTTGTGGAGAAATTCAGCTCCACATTATGAAACCTAAAGACAGATGCCTATTTGTGGTTGTCCACAGGCAAGCCATGTGTTTAAGCTGACATGACAAATCAATGGAGTCACATTCTGTGTGGGCATCCCATTTGAGTCTCCCAGCATGGGCCAGCTGCATTGTTCTGCAGGGTCCTGCAGTGTCTAGATCTCCACTGCCTGCAACAAGCTCTTCAAACCCACATGTCAACATCCAGGTATAGACATCTACAATCAGGTTTATTAATTAATCTGTAATATCCCCAATGTCTTCTGCGTAGAAAGGATTAAGTGCACAAATGCCAAAGCAGTTATTCATGAAATGCTTGAAGTCCCTGATACAGAAAAGGTGCTTGGTCTTTCTGAAGTAAATGAATGTGGCAACTATTTCCCCAGCAGGGGTTAGCTGCTGAGTTGTTTTAAATCCAGAAGACATTGGCAAATAAACACTTATTTTTGTTTCTCTCTCTTCACCCAGAAGATGTGGTGCAGCCAGGTCCTTAAAATAGAGCAGAGCTGGAAAGGATTTGGGGCATCTGGAGAAACTGTCGGTGATGAGACGGCTGTACAAGCGAATGCCTCAAAGCTGAAATTCATGTGAGCTAAAGGCTACAATAAATGAAAGAGACTCACAGAAAGTGTGAGCATTGTCAGCATGTTTCTTCCTCTTCCCCATCCTTTGAAGCCAGCCAATATTGAGGAAAGCAGCCAGAGCGGAAAAGGAAGCACTCTGTATTTATAAGCCTAACAAGCAAGCATAAGACTTTGGGATTTATTTAAGAGAATCATGGGAAAAAATCGTGCCAAATTCAGTTCTCAGCAACTTCACAGCATCATTTCTTTTAGAAACTGGAAGATTCATCTTTCTGCTTGGTGTGGAAATAAAGATATCAGCAAAACACAGAGCTTTACAGGCATGTGGATATCATGGCCACCATCATCCCTTTCTCCGTCTACTGGAAAGCAGCTATTTTATCCTGGTAATATATTCAGAGGTGATATTGCTTTTTCTCACATCAGTCTCTGAGCAGATAAGAGAGTTTGTTTCCATGTGGTACAGAGAATTCCACAAAGGCCAAAAATGATGAGCTGATTTTTTTTCCGTTTTAAGTACTAAAGTTCATAAAATGAACTACCAGTTTTCTGCAGATTTGGGAGAGGTTTTGCTGGAACATAATTACAACAGAAGAGTGGGTGTATGACATGGATTTTTTGGTTCAGCCTAAATACAGAATAATAACTTTTGTTTTGAAGTAGTAGTGCTTCTTCTTTAACTAAATACTGCCATTTCATGCCTTTAAACTAATAGGAATTTTCTAATACAAACACATCTAAGTAAACTGATCGTATAGGCAAAAAAGAGAAAAAATTATATGTATGAAGTTGTCAGGAGTATTAACTTTGGTAACTTTGAGATACAATGTGGAAAATCTACAGGCAACAATTCCATCTTGGATACATTTAGTAGCAGGTAACAATCATTCAGATTAGAATTTACAGAGAACAAGGATGCAATATCTACTAAGGAAGAAGTTAAGAGGCTTTTTAAGTGCTCAGTAGTTCAAAAACCTTTATCCAAAAGTTCAGACTATATAAACACATCTTTGATTTCCTGAAATTGAATCCTATATGAAAAAGCAAGCTGGTTTATATAATGCCACGTTTCAGAATGCAGGAGAAGTGGAAATGACAGGTAATTACATCTAATTAAACTTAATTAGGATGCATATAGACAAAGGAGTGAATGTTATTTTTGTTTGGATTACTTCATTTTAAGTGAAGATATTTAAAATAAGTTATTATTTATTTTGCCACTAAAAATTCTCTCTATACTCACAAAACCAAAATAAATCACTCATTTTTCAATTATTACATTGAAAAATGTAATTATTGTTACATTACAATTATTATAAAATGCTTCAGAAAATTTTATGTTTTGTTTTAATATATTTTTAAAGGACAATTTTTTTTATTTCAGAGGGCACAGAATCCACAGGATTTAAGATATTTTGCAATAAAATGTGAAAAGTTAAGCAAAAGATGAGTAGTGTGTGGACTTCTTGGTCATTTGCAGACTTTTTCAAGGGAGGAAAGAATAATGTGTAAACTAGGCAAGTGTGTTAAAAAATATCCTCCAAAAGTCAAGTTGTGTAGTACACAATGAATTTAAAGCCATTTCAGTAGCATTTTCAGTAATTAATAGTACATTCTATATTAAGGGAGAATACTTCTTTATTAAGATGGAAGGCATTTTCCATTTGATTACTATTCAGTTCTGATCAGTTGAAGAGAACTGAAATTGTCTCATGTCCTTACTGTACCAGCTATTTTCTAATGCAAGGATATATTTTATATTTAGCTTTTCTTTGTCTGGGCGGTTTTTTGGTTTGGGGTAGTTTCTTTTTGGTTTTTTGTTTTGTTTGGGTTTTGGTTTGTGTGGGTTTTTTTGTTTGTTTGTTTTTTTGGGTTTTTTTTTTTTTGTTTTTGGGTTTTTTTTTTTTTTTTTTTTTTTTTTTTTGGGGGGGGGGGGGGGTTTGCTTTGCCAATATGTTCCTCCAAAAGTGATATTCTTATTGGCTTCTTACTGATAAGGAATGAATTAATTCAGATGAAATAAAATTATCTTTAAAAGGAAAAAGTAAAAACATAATTTCCAGATAGACCACTTCTACTACACATTTCTGTCATTAGTTGAGAGTGTTCCACCTCTTAGTCATTTGTAGGGAATCTCATGCAAAATTATTTACCAGTAAAACACACTGACCCAGTGGGTCACTGGTAAGAAACACACTGGGGCAACCCCTGGATCTGTCCACTTCACACAACAGCAGAGTGAACATAATTGCTGTCATTTCAAAATGCAGCTATTTTTAATGGATATTAGTTGCTGATAAAAATCACATTTAGAGTTTAAACTACCTGCCAAATCAGACGTCTACTGATGCTGATGCTTTTCCTGATTATCATAAGGTGAGAAAATGCAATATTCAGCTTCCATCACTTGATTGATCCACCATAGAAAATCTGACTGAGTCAGGATTCACCTTATCAACTAAATGATCAAACAGCAAATTGAGCCAACAGCCTGATCAGTTATTCTGCAACCTTAAGAGACTGCAGTTGAGAAAAAGCTTTGTTTATTGCATCTGTAAGTAATATATAAACTATATCACTGGCCTCTAGAAAAAATGAGTTTTTCAAGATCGGAGGAGTTTTTCAAGATTCAGAGATAAACACATTCAGATATCAAATGACCAGGAGGATCAAAGTGTAAAAAAAGCATGAAATCTGTTCAAGGAGAAACAAAGTACAGTGCTCCTGTAACCACCATTTGTCATAGAAGCTGACAAGGGCCCCTTTTTTGTTTCTCTAAGATGATAATCTCACAGAGGAAAAAGAAAAGCAGTGGTCACCTGCAAACAAATAATATCCTCATAAGAAGAAAATATCACACTGATAGAAGAAGTTAATGAAACATCCACTGCCAATTTGGAGTCTTTATTTTTCTGTACTTTTGTGTTCTGAGAAAACATGGATAGCCTGGAGCACAGGTAGCGGTATATGGAGATCCTTCACCTTGAACTCTGTTTCCAACACCAGCCACTAGTCACTAGTGGCCAAGGACTGCCAACCCCTGGAGACCACCCCTAGCCCTGTACAGGATGAGTTGAATGCTCTCAGCCCAGCACCCAGGTGAGAAACGCAAGTACCACGAGTTTGATGCTGGTCACAAACTCCAGCAGAACACTTGGCTGTGAAGCCAAGAATTTGCCATGGTATGACAAAGTATTTTCTGACTGCTTTCCAGATTAGTTTTGAGACAAGGCAGCATATGGAAGCTTACTTGGTTGCAGCAGCCTCTGCCTGCTCTGTGAATCTCTGCCAACTGACTGAGATTACATGTCTATCACCAGCTCTAAAATTCACATACACCAAATGTATATTGTCTATTTCACCTACTGCAGAGCTGGAGCCTCCAGCTTCCAGGAGATCAAGTATCATCAGCCTTCCCTTTCCATACAGAGTAAACAACCTTTTTTTTCTGACATTGCTTTCAAATGCTGTGACTATATCCAGCTGCTGCATTTCATTAAGGCAACATCTTTGATGTACTGCTAATACACCAATTCAATGAAATATTAAGATAAAATGACCTCATGTTGGCTAGCAGAAGACTGGCACAGTGAGAAGTAGGAGCTGGAAGTGCTCAGACTATTTGCAGTGGCTCCATCTGGAGATGTGATGAGTTACACATCTCAAAATAAAAGACTCTCCATTCAACCTCAATTATCAAGATAAAAGAATATACTGTTTAAAGCAAGAGCAAATATCAAAGAAGTCACAAAATGAGCATCTCTAAAAGAAAGATATAATCTTAATCTTTCATATTACCTTAAATGAAGTAATTTGAGCTCTCTAGTCAGCAAGTGTTTTTTATTAATACATGTGGTCATTCTTATTTTCCCCTCATTACTTTCCAGAAATATAGTAATGATTACAAGAGCCCTCCATACTTGTTACCAGTTATTATCACCTGTCCTTCAGCACTGTCTAAAGATCCAGCATGAGATGAAGGACAGCTCTGGCAAAAGCTGCTGTACACAAAAGCAGTAAAATACAATTCTCACACCAAATATCTGCAATGAGGGACAGAGAGGGATGTCACAAATGAAATAATCTTGTTATGTCCATTCAACTGATATTTTCAATATGCTCTTGGTATTGCTCCTCTCCTTTTCTGTATTTATTTCTGTTAAATAAATAAGAAAAAACTTAGTATTGTGTTCCTTCATTGTTCCTTGTGTACTGCCTTTTCATTCCAGATATTTACTTATCTCTGACTCAGGAAGAAATACTTCTTCAGGCCAGGTTTAGGGATAATGGTTGCATGCTATGTGCAATCTTTAGAAAAAGAGATGTGTCATTATGTGCATTAAAGCCTTCTTGAACTGGGGCCTTATGAGTTAATGGTCAGGAGCACTGAGCACAGGAATACTGCTCAAGGTCTGTTGTAAGGCAAAGACTTACAGAGAGCAGGGGCTCGCCAGGCACTCTGATTCCTGATAGCACACTGCAGAGGGATGAGTGTCCCCTGACTTCTGCCAGCGTGGACATTTTCCTGGCTTGGAAAGAGAAAAGGCCATGTAGTTAATAGAGAAAAATATAGCAATGCCCAATCAGTCAGCAGTACTGCAATGCTTCAGATTTTGTGGCTGACAAGGCAAATTCCCTCCCCTGTGTCCTCAGGCCCAAGTGCCCTCTGGTAGCACCCTGCCCTGGCAGTAGCTGCTGTTCAGACATGTTGCTAAACTACCACCATCCTCATTTCTTATAAAAATAGAAGAAAAAAAAAAGGAAAATGCACTACAATATAATATGTAAAGAAAAAATCTTTCAGGGGAAAGGAGGGAAGGCAGGGATGCAGCAGTTGGCGGGTACACCCCAGTGCCTGGCTGCTCCTTGCACCTTGCCTGTCTGCACAGGAACTATCACTATCCCAGTCTGAGAGGAGAAATACTCACTGGTCTCTGGCTTCCCTGAACATGACCAAAAGCTTCTGCACTTCTCAAATTCTATGTCCTTTAGGAAGATATTTAGCATAGCATCTGAGCTTTAAAGCAGTTGGAAAATCCTTTTTAAATCTCAGCACAGGATTTTTTTTCTTTTTGGCCTGCAGGCATTTCTAATAGTAGAACATCACTTTCCTGCCAAGACAAATTCTACCTCTTGCTTTTATTTTCCCATGCCACTTCCTGTGCCAATCAGCCTTTCAATTCCTCTGCAAATCCTGCTAGAAAAGCACTTCTTCTGCTTCTCTTTTCATCACAGATTTCTTCTTTAGTACAGTAGCCTACTGTACGTAGATTATAGACTTCCTCTTAAATTGTTAACCTTGCTTGCCTGGCAATAAAGATGGTACACACTGCTAAAAAATGGGTGCTGCTAAAGAATGGCAGAGAAACATTTCCCCAAAATGTTTTTACTTCTGTGCATTGCTCTCATATGGCTCATCATGTGGACAAGCTCATAGATTATTCCTTTGCACATTCCACTGCATGATATTGAACTTTCCCTTTTCTCGTTATTTTATAAGGAACAAGTACAGTGGAAGTTTAAATGCATGTTTGAGCAGGGTAATGCACAAAAGGAGAAGGAACTGTATCCATAAAGGATCTGGTTGTGGCCCCTTTAATTCTGTGACTATAAATGCTTCTTGCAATCAGCTCTGAGGCTTCAGTGAAGAGCAGCTCACAGATATTTTTCCACCAGGACTGAGTACACCACCAGTATCGTGTTTCAATAGAACAGCTGGTTCTTAAAAGGATGGTAATTACAATTTTATTCAAAAAATCAGAACTGGTGGAGCTAAGATCATTGATTCAGATGGATGACCTTGAAAGGCAGATTGCAATGAACTTGTTGAACTTCTGAAAAAGTAAAAAAAAAAATTAAATAAAAATAGATCTCTCTACAACATTTCTGGTACTTTTTGGTAATATGCTACAATCTTCAATTTCCCCCCAAATACTGTCATTATGAAAATTGACTGGAAAAAAATGTAGTCTGAAAAGCCTCATTATTTTACTATTCCTTCCAAGGGTAGGGATGACGTTCTAAAAGCTCCACTTCCCTGTAATTAAAAGCTCTGCAAAATTTTAGGTTTGAAACAGTAGATCATGCTGATGATGTGTTTTATAGAAATAAAAAGACAAAACGAGCTGTACTGGTTTGGGAAATGGACAGTCAGTCCCCAGCTCAGACAGCGGCCATAAGCAGCTGCACAAGGAAGAATATGAGATTATAGCAAGCCTACAGTATTTCCGCTGAACATTTCCCATTCTCCATGTGTTTGTTTGGGGTTCAGACCCAAAACATCAGTGCATTTCCCTTTGGTGACTCTGGCCAGTGTCTGAAACATGCATTGACACCCACAGTGTCTGCAGCATCCTGCAGCAAAGATATACAGCTTTGCTATGATTTGTGTGAAACACAGGATCCCTGGGTAATTCAGGCTGGAAGGGACCTCAAGATGTAGTCCAGCCTCCTGCTCAAAACAGAGTCAGCTATGAGGTCAGATTAAGTTGTTCAGGGTTTTATCCAGCTAGGCAGTGAAAGCCTCCAGGGTAGAAACTGCACAACTTCCTTGTTCCAATATTTCCTTACTTTCATTGGCAAAATATTTTCCTTTATACCCAGTCATATCTGCCATTCAGCTCTTCATGGCCATTGTCCTTTGTCTTGCTGCCATGCACTGCCAGGAGGACCCTGGTTCCAGCTTCTCAGTAAGGCAGGAGTGCTCTTTGATAAGTGCTAGTTAGCACTGGTTAGTAGGTACTGCTGCCAGGTTCCTCCAGAGCCATCCCTTTCCCAGGCTGGAGATTCATTCCCTGGTTCTTCAGTATGTCCTTTAAGAGCAAGTGTCCCAGATTTGACCATCAAGGGTAGCCCTTCACTGAATTCACTCCTGTTTATTGATGTCCTTCTTGTACTGCAGGGCACAAAACTGGATGCAGAATTCCAGCTGTGCTGTAATGGCGCTGAGAGAAGGGTGATAATCTCTTGGCCATGTTGCTCCTACTGACACAGCTGGGCATGCTCCCAGCCATCCCCACCACATGGCATGATGCTGACTCAGGTTCCATCTTGTCAGCCAGGAGTCCCAGCCCTCTCCCACAGAGCTCTCCCGCAGGCACTCAGTCCCCCATGATCATCCAGCTGTTAACACAGGGCCCTCCACATCCAAAATTTACACAGCAGCATCAGCTACTCACTGTTTTCTTCTCTGTTCCAAATAACTCTTTGGGTTTTGTTGGCTTGATTTGAGTATTTTTGTCAATATTTGCCTAAACCCATACATATTATACCAGAGTGTATATTGGGTTCATGCTGTTTGTATTTCTAGAGGTAAAGCAGATATACCTCTTTGTAAGGGTTTTGATATTCTTCAGTAACCATAGCTGCCAGTTCTGAGTACACTTACAGAGGTGACAGTCTGCTTTTTGTCACAGTGATCAGCCTCATGATGCTGCTGAATTCATCTGTTGCCTCTGCAATGTACCTTCTCTTAGTTTCTGTTTGGATGCAGATGGAGGTTGCTGGTATAAATGACATGAAGCTTCTTCATGTTCTGGAATTTAAGTATTTGCAGACTAGCAAGATGTCACTTGTCATCTACTTGCTTAACATATAGCATCTTGAAGGGCTGCCAAAATACATACAAACATTGTAAAAAAGAAATCCAGAGGAAACATTATTTCAATTAAGACAGTTTTTCATGGCCGTGCTCCAAATAATTACGATGGGGAGGCTGAAAGATGAAACTCAAAAACAAATGAAACCAAAGGAGTCAGTAATGTCCCATAAAGTCTAACTACTGTGAAACAGCCAACGGGCTTCTGCTCCCCATCCCATTGTGCGGCTCTGACCATTTAGAACCACAATGCATGTCAGATAACAACAGTCCAGGAATAAACTTTTGTCTTGCACTTAATTTTCAGAAAAAGGAATAAATATCACAAAGGGTGAAGGGCATTCTCTCAGCATAAACTGTTGACCTAAATGACCTCATTTGGGAGACTCTATTATAGTGGTGCCACGGCATTTTAGTTTCAGCCCTCAGTGTTGACATTGTTACATAGGTCTTGATACATGGAGTTTTCTGAAGTCTTTCTGCTGTACATCATTTCCAGAAACCCAAACTCTAGCAATGCCCAGTGGCTTGAGAAGCAGCAGTTTGGTGATGCTGTACATGATGAGTAATTACTGAGCTCTACCGCAGTTCCACCTCCTGTTCCCTCTTTAAATGCATACGGATTACCCAGGCAAGTTTTGGCAAATTGCTGCAATTAGCCTGTGCATCAAGAAAACGCTGTTCCAACAGGGAGTATCAATGAATAGACCTTGTCAGGTTTTATTGATACCTCATTTATGTGAATGCAAACACACATACATTCATATCTACATCCATGCATGCATTTTAACAAGTTGGATAACTTCTCTTCGAAGCTGTTGGTGCTGGAGGGCTAGACAACCATTCCATGCTGCCCATCAAGCCACTACACGGTTATCATGCTAATCAAAGCCCTCTTTGAAATGCTGTTTAGCTTCATTACCATCACAAAAGAGCAGCTAAAGGACATCTAAGGCGGGAGGGGGGAAGCGGGGAGGGGGATTGGAGGGGATGTGAACGCTCTGAGACACTATAATCTATTTGAACAGCCATGTTTATTGGAAACAGGAGGGGAAATTGTTTAGCATAAGCTGGTATCAATCACTGAATGGATTCTGTTCCCTATTATTAATGTGCAGGCAGCCAGGCAGGCAAGAATAGGCTCTGTGGAAAGACAGACAATTCCCCACTAAAGGG
Source organism: Geospiza fortis (assembly GCF_000277835.1). Lineage (NCBI taxonomy): Eukaryota > Metazoa > Chordata > Aves > Passeriformes > Thraupidae > Geospiza > Geospiza fortis. Next base: position 6,540,666 of record NW_005054310.1, on the reverse strand, counting down.
GGAAAGGACTGGTACACACACCACACCCCTCCCGACCAGATGGACTCCTGAAACCTACCATCAAGACTGGTTTTTTTCCCAGACTAGGACAGAGAAGTTATAACAACTGAATGCCTGAATAATCCTTTGTTATTTTGAAAAGTTTTGTGCCTTTTTTGCATAAGCAAATGGAATTGTGATTTTATGGGTGAGGATCTTCTCCATAAAGAAGCCTCCATCCAGTAGAGCAGTAGACTCTATTACAATATAATTAAGTAATATTGCCTGGCTAACTATGCTTACTTGCCTTTTTGTAGGTGTAAATGTTTTAATGCCTTATGGCATGGTTGTCTCTTATTTTATTAAAGAAACACACCCTTTGTCTTAAAAACAATATTGTCTTAATAGTTTACTGGATTCATCTGCTTTGACTTAGGGTTAGAAAAGTAAACGTGAACATTGATTTCAGAGGAATTAAACCAAGTATAATGCAGTTATTTTTCTGCAATAGATGATAGATGTGGAGGCTACAAACTCTTGTGGTGCTTTAAAACTGCTGGTAAGTACAATGTAGTCAATGGTCTCAAGGACTTTGATGCAACAAATATATCCATACCAAAGCTTTCCCAGGCTCTCTGATTTTGGCTTGAAAGGTCATTATGGAGCCACAGTTGTGTGTATTCATGATAGATGCTAAAGGATGCCTTTCATTACACTTACCCTTCAACTGTAAAGCAAAGAAGAGTTTCCTGTTATGTCAGTTAGATGGAAGAAATTACACATTACTTACACATGCAAATAAATATAAAAAATAACACAGCCTCAAAACGGATCCCCTCTGCTTTCCTATTAAGAGCATCAATGTGCCTTTTTGTAATGAATCAAAATGCATGCTCAGGGTTGGATGTTTGCAATACGAAGTGGATATGTTTTCTTCTGCTGAGTTCTGAAATATTCCAAATCATACCTGCTAGCCTGCAGTCACATCAGCTCTCACAAGCTAAATGAGTTTTGATTAGGTCAATAATTAGGTTGGAAACACATAGTAGGTGAGTCAGGAATGAAACAGTCACCAGTAGATAGCAGACTTCCTTTTGTATGAGCCTTAAACTTGTATTTGAAAGGGCGCTATTGTCACCGCAAGTCTCCAGGTCAACACAGAGAGCTAAGATCTACATGACTGTGCTGGGTTTATGTGGCAAGGATTTGGCAGCCAAGGGGCTACAGGGGTGACTTCTGCGAGAAGCTGCCACCATGTGCAACAGACAATGCCAGACAGCTCCAGGATGGACCCTCCACTGGTCAAGGCTGAGCCCAACAGTGACACGGGCAAGTGTCTCTGGGATAACAGATTTAGGAAGGAGGAAAAAATCCTGCACAGGTGCAGCTGGAAGAGAGGAGCAAGAATATGTGAGAGTGACAGCTCTGCAGACACCAGGGTTAGTGCAGTAGGGGCAGGAGCTGCTCCAGGTGCTGGAACAGAGAATCCTCTGCAACTCATAGTGCAGACCATGGTGAGACAGGCTGTACCCCTGCAGCCCATGGAGGTCCACAGGGATGCAGAGATCGACCTGCAGCCCATGGAGCACTCCATGCCAGAGCAGGGGGATGCTGGAAGGAGGCTGTGACCCCGTGGGAAGCCCATACTGGAGCAGGGTCCTGGCAGGACCTGTGGACCTGTGGAGAGAGGCTTGCCGGCAGGTCTTGTAATCCTATGGGAGACCAGTGCTGGAGCAGTCTGTCTGTGAAGGACAGCACCCCATGGAAGGGACCCATGCTTGAGCCATTTGTGAAGAACTGCAGCCTGTGGGAAGGACTCACAATGGAGAAGCTTGTGGAAGATCTCATGTGGGGAGGACACACAGTGGAGTAGGTGAAGAGTGTAAGGTGTCCTCCCCCCGAGAAGGAAGCAGCTGCAGTGACGACATGTAGTGAACTGACCACAGCCCCCGTTCCCCTTTCTGCTGTGCTGCTTCAGGGGAGGAATAGAAAATATGTGAGTAAACTTGAGTCTGGGAAAAAGGGAGGGGGAGGTGTGGAAGGTATTTTAAGATTAGGTTTTATTTATCATTATCCTGCTTGAATTTAATTGGTAACAAATTAGACTGATGTCTTCAAGTTTAGTCTGTATCGCCTGTCACAGTAACTGGCGAGTGATCTCTCCCTGTTCTTATCTCAACCAAACAGACTTTCCTAACATTTTCTCTCCCCTGCCCAGCTGAGAAGGGGTGTGATAGAATGGCTTTGGTGGGCCTAGCATCCAGCCAAGGACAACCCGTCATAATGGCTTTTTAGAGGTTTCAAGAGCATTGAAACTGACACAACTATACTCTGCTACCTGCCCATCTTAAAGGGATCTATGAACTTGGGTCCTTATCTCAGCGTTTTCCTTTCTTAGTATTACTTAATAAACTGGGCCCCAAATTCCTTTGAGATGATGAATCATAAATGTACTGAGTTTTCTCTGCAGTTTCTTATGGGATGGCTGACCATAAAAAGTGACAATTGAAAGCAAGGTTTACACAGGAGAAGCAATCTTGGATAACTGCAGTATAAATTGGAGTGCAGTGTAACTTCAGGAAAAAGAGCAACAGACTAAAGCATGCAAATACTAGAAAGAAATCAAGCCTCAAAGTCTGAGGGGAGGGGGTATCTTCTCTTTTGCAGACATTCTTCTTCTTTTTCATTCCAGCACTATTTTCAAATCTTTCCTCTGACTTGTGTCAGAAGAACCAGAGAGAGTTGATAATTATTCCTATAAAACTGGTAATACCTGTCCATATTCTTGCCCATACATAAATGGACTGAAACACTTCAAGCTCAAAGGGCTGTCAGAATGGTTGGACATTTTGGTTCCTGCTTAGTTCATGATCAGAGAGGTGTTCAAATCCTCGCCCTCAACGTCTCATTCAGAATAAGCTTTTTTTACTAATCATCAAATCTTTTCCTTTTTTCAGATATGAGCTGATTGATAAGGGTTCTGCATTTGCTGGCCTAGTGATTGTGCTTGAAATGGCACTGTTATTTTTGGAACACAGAATCTATGCTCCCGCAGACAGAAAAGTGAAGCTTCTATTAAAATAAGGATAGAAAACAAGCAGGGAAAACCTCTTGGTAGATCTCAACCACTCAGTCAGGGATTCTTTGACTAGGAAATTTCATTTATGCTAACTTGTGATACTTGGGCTTTCCAATAAGAACAGGAGGCAACGCATGGACAGGTCCCTCAACTCACACAGGGCTGAACAATGAAATGAGGTTTTGATTTTAGGAAACACCTGATATTCTGCAGGATATTACAGTAACTGTCTACTTACAGGTTTGATTTTATGCTTAATGCAAAGATAGACTGAAGAAATAGAGAGCACCCCAGGTGGAACCTCCACTGGAACAATATCACTGATGAAGTTTCATTTGATGCAGTTGATATCACTTTCAGTCATCTCTGAATGGTAAACAGTTCAAATTCTAAATTCTTTGCCACTGAATTGTCTGCTGCTAATTGCTCTTTTGCATGTTATTATCAGTCAGGATTTAATATGTATGGAAATACTATTACATGCCAAAAAGTAAAAATAAAACGAGAAATAGCAGACTTAAAGAATGTCTGGCAGACAAACTCTTTAATTAATCCTGGAACAACATATTGGCTGGCGTCTCTCTCAGTGAACATCTCTGGCAGAGACATGATGGGGTTTTATAATCCTTCAAGAAAAACAAGTAACGCATTTGCTTCTAAGCTAGAGAGGTTTTGGCCTTTGCCTCCAGGTTATGCATTGGAAAAGAACATCGATATGGGTGAGAACAAGGCTGAACACATCCAAGGAAACATAGGAAATCTAAACATAACTTTAGAACAGCAACTTCTGTCCAGGAATTCCAATGAGAGAGAGGCAAAACTCAGGAGGGGTTTGAACTGTCACTATGCTTTCAGGAATAGCTCTAGCTTCTGCTTTCTTCATGTAATTTGTATTTTAAATAGCCATGTGGCTTTTGGTGCAGGTAAAACATGGGAGATGTGGATGAAAAATTTAAATTATCCTCTCAAGGATTTTCATCTTGTTTCTGTTTAGGAAAAAAAAGATCAAGATGACCAAATAACTTCACAGTGATACCTTCTGCCTATTGTCAGACGGTGGTGGAAGTTGAAATATCCTTGAAATATCCTACCAGTGATAACAGTCATTAGATAATATTGATCTGAATATAATCAGACTCAGCAGATAAAAAGACTGTACACAGACATACGGTCCCAAATCTGATCCCACGTAGTTAACAGCTAAACTACTGTTTGCCACTGTGAAAGAAAAATCCCAGTTCATGCATTCCTGTAAACTATCAAAGAAAGTGAAGTGGAAGAAAGATTTGGTATTTTCACCACACTTCTCTAAAGGGAAAACATCTAAATTTAGGGTTGTTAAGCAGGTTAATCACCTGTTGCACAAGACGAAAGAATAAATTACTACTGAGAGAGAATGAGTAGAATGCAAATCCGAAATGTGTTTTCCTCAGTGAAAAAAAAAGTTACTTTAACTTCCTTAGTTGCTGTTGGTTATTTTTCTAGCTGTCGTTTAGTGGTTCGATGCAGACCTGCAAATGACTTTCATGAAGAATTTTGAAATGAAATTGACCAAGTTTGGCTAAGCATAAGGCTGGTACTAGAAGAGGTAGGTGGGAAGCGTTACAAGATTTCTTTTGCTGTTCCTGGCTCAATTCCTTAATGTAAATCTGTTGCCCAAAGGGGAACAAGCTACAGAACTAGTGAGAATTTTGTTCTTCCTGCCTGCTTCAGTCTATATTATTTCTTTCTCTGATGATTAAGAGGGCAACAATTTACACAAAACATTTTGTATAGATTAATACCAGTTTACCAGGAACTCTGACCAATTCCCTTAGAGCAGATATGGCAAGAGAATTCGCTGTCTTCACTTATTTCAGGATTTGAATTGCTACCCTAGATACAAAAGAGAAGAATTGTGAGCACACGAAGCCTTCTAGATCATCATACTTGGTTGTATTATTAGTAGCAGAAAAAGACATCACACTTCAGTACCTTTGCATTTGGCTAAATAAACTCTGAAGACATTCTGGTACAGCCTACTTATGTTACCAAGATTTTTTTGACAGTTCTTCAGGCGTAGGTTTGCTTACTATGATTAGAGAGAACTATCTCAGTCTGGGAGCTGCTGTTTTAATTCATGTATGCAATGAAAGTCAATTTTCCAGACTTCTTTCTTCTTGTGGGTTCATTATAAATTTCTCTGGAATATCATTACTGAAGCTCTAAAATGACGATAACACCACCAGGCTGGATTTGATGTCTATTTTCCCTGAAAGATTTATGCATTTCATGTGTGACTGATTTTGTGATAAGGTGACTCTCTGGAGGGCATAGCTTTAGTTTTCAGATCAGTTTTTTTGCTTTCTAAACTAGAACAGGAAAAGAAGAAACCCTGCCTGATTGGATCGCCTCAGCAGCATATTTCTTTAGGACTTTTGCATCAGAGCAAATTAGATCATTCTGCACTGATGTGATATGTAATTCCCATATCTTCTGTGCCATCAGCTCCTCAGGTTTGGTTTGAAGGGAAAAGAATTAAGCTGCAGAATTTGAGTGAAACTGTTTTTATTATTGGAATCACAAGGGTTTTTTATAGCCAAGAGAAAATCTACCATGACTGCCACACAGCGTGACTCAATCTTAAATATCAGGAACCTTAACTCTGTCAGCATCAATTGGACCTGAAGTACATCCACTGCTTTGTTTTTACTTTTATGTAAATCTATTAGCAAAAAGAAATTATTTCCTTTTTGTGATTCAGTGCACACTGGTTTTATTATTTCCTTTAATTCTTCCTCATGTTTAAGTCACTGTGTATCAAATAATCTTGCAGTATTTCCCTTCTGAGTCTGTTTTGGTGCATCAGTTGAGCACAGCTAAGCCAAAGACTGGATCTGCTGCTTGAAAACTTTAATTGATAGCAAATAATGAAAAAGTAATGACAGCTGAAACAATAACTGCCAATAGAAATCTGACTTCAGCTACTGTTGAACTTGTTGATCTTTAGTGAAAAATGTAATATGAACTTTAAAGGACTATCACTCTCACTGTATCTTCCACCATCACATTATAGGTTGTGATTACCACATTTTTCTCCCTCTACTGTAAAATGACTCTTCGGATAAAAGGGGCTGATTGCTCCATTAGTTCTTGATATAATTCAGCACTCAGGACAACATGCATGTCTTTTGCCCTTCATTTGCATTCCTTAATCACTGCTGAAACCCTGGACAATCTTATACCACTTGATAACCCAGTCAGAGAATATTTTTTTTGCTGAAGTCCTATTTTGCTCCAATTCCTAGAAATACAGTCTTGCTCTTTAGGCATTTATATTGAGCATAAATTATGATAACTCTTAAGATGAGATGTGGACAATGGTAAATACATTTTAAACCTCTTACACTAGTTTGTCCTGGGAACTGTTGGTAAACAAAATAAATAGGCATGAGATAGATTTCAGTTGGAAGTAACTATGAATGTATACCAACACTACAAGATCCAAGAGCATAGAAAATGGAATTACTAGCTCCCATACTGTATCATCACCTGATTCTGTTTACATAGGAATTTTAATCCCTGATGGGAAAAAGGATGAAAACCTGGGGTTTACTTGACTCTATGGGCCATAAACTGTATGGGCCAAAAGAGGCAGCTTGAGTAAATAATCTTGTCAAAAAAGAAAGCAACATTTAGGGGGTAACATGGAGGGAGTGAGTAATTCATACCAGTTTGTTAAAAACAGTGGAGTATTTTCAGCCATTACTCCTCTACTTCTTTGTCAAGCACTGACTGTTCAGCTTTTTTGTATTAAAAACAGTGAATGTAGATAACTCTAGTTTACTAATGCTGATTGTTACTGAGCTTGTGTACATAAAGAAGTTATTCTAGAATAACTGCACAAAGACCTGTGCAAAGATAAAGAACTATAGCTGTCATGAAATAACTTTTCTGGAAGAATATTATTTTACATGAGGAGTAACAACATTAAAAGCTTTCTGCAAAAATTCTTAAAGACTGGATGTTGGGAACATCTCCATACATAAAGCTTATTTTTTAAGAAGCAGACACTGCTCTTACTTTCTTATGCCATATTCTGCACACATCAAGAAGGACACTGAATTCGTGCTTGGCATAAAGATTACTTTGACAACAAAGTCATTCAAAAGTGTGAGGATGGCATGGAGGAAAGTACTTACCAGAGATGACAGTGAAAGAATCAAGTAGTTAATAATGAAAATCTATAACTTTTTGTGGTATCTGAGTGATTTTTTTTTATGAGTATAGAATTACTTGCACAACTGAAGTACTAATAATACAGATATATTACTGTAGAGAAATCCAGAAAGAAATTATGTTCTTTTTTCTTTTACTTCCTGTTATAAAACTGAGAGCCTTAGTGTTTTCACTGTCTCAAAAAATATTTTATGATGAAGATCCACAGTAAAGCTCAAAATTAAGAGGAAGATTTCCTAATTTAGTAGCCCTAGCTGCGCAAATAAATAAAAAATGTCATTTGGTAACATATTTGACCCCAAATGGCAGTTTCTTTTCAACAGATGCAAGTTAATCTTTGAACAGCAGGTGTAAAAGTTATCTTAAGGCAGAAACCTCAAACAGGACCAATTTTACAGGAAATATTTTAGTTGGTGGGAAATGCAGAAACAATTGTGACATGTAGCTCTTTTGCCTTCTGTCTTCCAACAGTGCATCATACATGACCCAGTGCTTTATCTTGAAAGACAGACAGATAGATAGATAGATAGATTGATGGATAAACAGACTTCTACACCTCCCCAGATCAGAACATGGCTCAGCATCATATTTGTTCCTTTGGTCAGTGTTTAGCAATTGATGTGAAAATGGATTTTCATTCCAATTGTTTCCAATAACTCAAAGGAACACATTTGTTCTGAATTACCTACCCAGGTGGTTGATAATGGAAGAGAACCAAGTAGATTTAATGCTGTCTTTGATTACTTTCCACAGTTCTGGAAATGTTTTTGCTATCTCAGACTTCACTTGGTTTTGCAAATGTGTCAGGGTTTTATCCTGCTTGATGCTGAAAATGGGATTCATGTTGTAAAGTGCTAACTTGAGCTAAGAACTTTGACAAGCTGGGTACTCATTAAGGAAATTACAAAATCTTTTTTTTTTCCTGATATCTGAAGCACATGATTTAAATACAGGAACTAAAGAAGGACCTGAGCCTCAGAACTTGTATAGTGATAATGATCTCCCTGCTTGATATACCTGCCATGCACAGTAACATCTTTCTCCCAACACAGCGCATAAGCAGATGTGAAGTCATAAGACACTACTTGCTTTAAAATTCAGCAATGTGCCTTGAATCAACCAAGATGGCTCACACAAGCCAACCATATTCCATGATTCACTGAAGCCTGAAATATCATGGACCACTGCCAACCTCCTCTGACTGCCTTGCAGGGGCACTACTGCACCACTAGATGAATCATCTCAAGGAAATATAATTTTGGAGTTGGCTTCTTGAAAAAAAAATTCTGCATCCTTTGTGGACAAATTTGCAGTTGTGGACAAATAGTTCTAAACAGAAAAAAATGGCTCCTGTAAGTATTCTTCTAGTATTCTTCTTCTAGTAATGTCTTGCTCATGAACATTGACTAAAATGGGATCTTTCAACTGAAATAAAATATCTGTATTTACAAGCCGACCTTGAAGCATGTACAAACTATTCCTTCAGGATTGTATCATAGCTTCTCAGCTAGATACCTCAGACTATACACTGCTGAGGGGTAATGAAAATTCTCTTTCAGCCCCAGCAGCTCATTTAACATGATACAAATCCCACACTGTTCTCAGCCTTTGATGGGTTCTCAGAATAACCCCGTTAACACCATGTAGAAAAGCAGAGTGGACAAGAATGAAAGCAACCCATGTCAAGGACCTGAGAACAACAAGCTTATGTGGTTTATTCATGGAATAAATCTATATCTCACAAGAAAAAAACTTGGCCACACACAAGACTGGCAGAATACAGTAGGTATTTTTCCATCTGGTTCTCTGGACCTTGGCAGAATAGAGAGTTGAGAGACACTAGATCTGACAGTAGTTCTGTCTGGGCACACTCTTTAATGACCTCTTGATAGAAGATAAGGCTGCAAAACTGCACCTTGCTTCCATCCATGTCCATCACAGCTGCACAGGGTGTCTCTACTCACAGCAGGGCAAAGTGACTGCAGAATGCCATCAGAGCAGCTTTTTCACATTGACTACATGCTGGTGTAAATGATGACATCAGGTAAGGGAAAACAAAGAAAGAAGCTTATTTATATCTATTGTTACAGAAAGCACTGCCTCCAGAAACACTGTAGCAATGGACTTCAAGGACATTCTTACAAATCGTTGGGAGACAAAATCATCTTCATCTTGCAATATGTGAGCAGACAATTGTCTCTCCGTATCTCATCCTTCCAAATGACATTGCTTCTACAATATATTTGTTCCAGTCTCTCTGAAGCACTGGCTAGTAATGCAAAAATCTTAGAAAAATGACTAATTTTGGCCTCTACAAGATGATAACAGAACAAAGACCAGATCTAGTACCATTATAGCCGAACACAGAGATAAAATGACATCCTTACACTGGCAGTACCACAAAAGTGGTAAAAAAATTAAAAATCATATAAGTCACCTTGACTATGACAGCCAGGAGATGTTTCTGACATAAATACTATGACTCAATTTCCAATAAATGAAAAGATGAAGAAGTTTCGGAAAACTATTTTTGTTTTGGAAATAACATTCTTCTGCATCAGACTGTAGCATGTGGGTTGACTTTTCTGATGGAAGTTATTAAAAAATACCAGATCTCTCAGTGAGAGCTACTGGCATCATTAACCCTCCAAGAGATAACAAAATATTGGAAGGCACTTCTTAAGCCTGTTTCAAAATGTAATCACGTTGTTTAAATTTGATTGTTAAAAATTGATATATGTTTTTCTTCCTGGCATGTAATGATTTCAAAAGTATTATAACTAATTGTAGATGGGTTTTTTTGGGAGTCCCCTCTTGCTTGAATAATGTATATGAGAGATATGAGATTCTTGATTTGTATTCTTGCTTCTTTTGATACTTCGTTTCATATTCGCCTCTCACATACATAAATTCACAAATAAGCCACCTATACTTGGCAGACCTCAGTTTAATACATATTTATTATGAAGAGAAATTTTATAAACCCAGAGGGTTTACAAATTCTAATGGTGGCTCTGACATGTTCAAACATATGCCATAGCATAGATCTCCTAAACTTAGGCTATACCTTGCTATCTAAGTTACTAATCCCACAGTTATATATGAATAGGCTAATAATAAATGCATGTGAACACCTTTCACACTTATGACTTCATGTTAACTAATTTTAGCAAACAAACACATGGTTAATGACTTATACGAATTAACAAAACCATCTTCAAAGACTCTAAGCCCCAATATTCAACAGGTTATGGTAGGACTTTTCTGCAGTATACATTTATTCTTGCTCCTGTTCAAATGGTAGTTGACACCCACAAAGACCTTCAGTGCTGAGCTCAAGAGACCAGTTGCTGGTCATCCCTAATTTGGTGCCACCACCTGCATGCAAGACAGCCAGAATAGACCCAGAGACCCCAGTCCCTTCAGCACTCCTACCTCCTGGGAAAAGTGGAAAAAAGGTCTTGGCAAAAATGAGCAATGAGTTAGCTAAGTTTAGGCAAAACTTTAATGTGGACGAGGAGTTACTGGAGCTTTTTCCCATATTAGCAGATTCATAAATTCTGGGGTTTGGATCTTGACTTGTGACCTTTGGAAGGTTTCAATTCAAAGCACTTAAATATTTTGAAGGGAGAAAATATTCTGCAGTGCAAACAGTGAAAGCAATCTTACTGCAGCTTTCTAGTCTGCTCCTATGCATGGTACTGTTACCCTTGTTCTCTTTGCAAAACTAGGTAAAAAGAGGAAAATAAACAGACAGGCTCTAATCAGTACTTGAATTTAATACTCCTCTGACAAGGTTTTGTGCATAATAAATACTTACTACATGTCAAAAATACATCACTAAAAAAACCTAAAAAAGAAATCAATGAACTTTTGAGCTGATTGACAGTAGAGTTCTCAGTCCCAGAAGAGTGTTTAATAAAGACCAGCAAGCATGTTCCTGCTCAGGAGGACCTGAGTGCTACAGATATTACATGGCAGGTCTAAAAACTGCAGTCAATTACGCAGGGATGCCTGGAGAAGTGTCTCCTGCAGAGCATATGGAAGCCAGGGGATATTTCTAGGTTCTGCTCTGAGAATGTGGATGACAGTACATATTGAGTAATTACTATGAATTTATTTCTCAAATAGCAAATTTAAAAGAAAAGCATACATCATATATTAAGAGCCATTCGGCTTCAATATATGAGTTAAAGACTAATAAAGCCCTTCAGAAGAACATTCACAGACAATGGAAAAGATCAAAACATGAGTCAGTCTGTGGCAGCCAACAGGGACATATCTTGACAGGCAGTGGACTGTGTTTCTTGTTTAAGTGATGGTAAACTGACAACAGGCATCACCTGCTCCAAGAGTACTCACTGAGTCACTTTACCTTGGACCATCCTCCAAATGAGTCAGTTTTGCTCCAAGAAATCAGACTCTGCTAAGTTACACTCCAGTCCCTTGATTCATTAATTCCAATTTAAGTTTAGCCCTCTCTGTTCACATTGATGCATGGCAGAATAATTGTACTTGTATTTTTTCAACATTGCAGTTACTGAGTCTCATAAGTGCCAGAGATAGCACATTCTGTGGCCTGAAGTGAAGCATTTCTAAGAACCAACAGAATTCAGTTGTTGTGTCAGGAATTAAAAGAGATTAGCCCTTATGTGCACTTTGACAAACATTAACTCATATTGTAATTAACCAATGTATTAACACTGAAATCTCTAAATTGAAGGTGTGGTCAAGGCTTTCTTGAAATGTGGGATCCAGAATAAAGAAAATCCATAGTACAGCTACCTCTGATTCTAATAAGCCTAAATTGTGCAAACACTTAATTGGTATTTTTATGGCTTCTGAAATACAGGGAATGTTGTTCAATAACAGAAGTTCCAATTAAACAAGTGCTTTTAAGTTTATTGAAGACGAGTGTCTCAAGTACAAGCATTGCTGAGATCATTACATGAACAAATTTGGGTATGCTGACATAAAGGGAAACATAATTGGCTCTGAAGGAATTATAAATTTCAAGCTGTGAGAAGGCATGAAAATACAAATGGTCAAGCAAAAAGAAAAACAATGTGGACTGATTCTCAGGAGAGTTGAGGGAGAAAAAATCATTTTGCTCTGTAAACCAAGTTCATTTGGCATGAAAATAATACAATGATAAAAATATTTGAATCTAAATTTCTGTGTCATATTCCAAATTAGATTTCATTTGAAAGACTGATCATTTTTATTTTTGGGTGGTCATGGTATGTATTTGAAAATGACCACAGATGCTGCAAAAAGCTGAGCAGTGTTAAGTAATAAGAAGGGAAATTTCTTTTCACTTTATTGTAGAGGTTTTACATTTTTTTAACCTTTTAATTAAAACACTGTTATATTTTTTCCTTTAAGATGTTATGTTTCCTGAAACTTAATCTTATGATGAGGGTGCTATTGGAACTCTGTCTTTTAGAGAGATAATTTGAGCTCATGTGACAGTTGTTTCACTCCATTAGTTACCCAGATGAATACATGCTTTTTAGAACTGTTTTCCTATCTTTCTCTTTTTAAAGCTGATGGAATCAGATACTCAAATACTTTGCTTTGCTTTGTTCTGCTTTTCAGAAGTGGATTATCTGGGTTAGGAAGGTAGTTCACAACTGTAGATGTTGTTTATTCTTTTTGGTAAGTCAGTAGACATATCTCCTAAATAAAGCCAACAGTAGCTTCAATTGTCCATAAATGAAACAATCTTAAGTGAAAATCAGCAGATGAGCACCATTTGGAAAGATGCTTTGGCACTCTTACTTACTTACTCTTACATCAATTAATTTTCAGTTTTAGGAAGAAAGAAAACCTTAACTAAAACTTTGGCTTATGAGGTCAAAGGCAGCCAATGATTTATTTAGTTTGAAATGTGTCCTACTTTGGAAATTGCTATCATTTGCTATGAAATGCCATCTAACTTGAAAAATAAGGAAAACAGAAAGTAAGGGGGGAAAAAAGATCCACCCTTGTCAGAGTATAGTTAGGATTAAGATTCCAAAACCAAGATTAAAGTTCTACAGTTAACTCACCTTCATGTCTTGGAGCATGACAGTTTATACAATGCAATACAATAATAACCTTAATGTCTTGGAACACACATTTACCTGTGAGACCATTCCAGTGTATGTTATGCTATTTTTAAAAACTGTTTGCCTTAAGTTAAATACTGCCATACCATTCCTTTTTATTTCTCTCATATTTAAATCTAGATCACTTCTTTGAAACCATCTGTGGTTTTTTAATAAAACCAGTCAATAAATTTGTAGAACTCTCTTTCCAGGCATCTTTGTGAAAATTCAGAGTTCATATGTTCAAAGTCAGCCATGTATCTAAGTGATAAACCACAACTGTAAGGTTCTCTGGTTCAAATATCTGCTTGCAGCAGTGAGCAGCTTTTGAATTAGAGCAGCAATTTTCCTTTTATTCCCCCAAAACCAGCTGTAAAAAATGATAACCAGCTTTTAACTTGTCATCCAAAAGGATTCCCTTTAAGCTGAGTACAGGTGTGTGGCATAACTCTTTCCACACTGAGACTGAGATGCAGCACGTTCCCGATATCCTCTGTCCATCAGTGGCCTCACAGCTCCCATGTGCAGCAAAACTGCAAAATGGGGAGAGTTCCAATTCTAGGGCTGCAAATGCATCTCTAACTCCCTCTTCTTCAACATTTGGAGAATGTATTTGCAAGTGTAAAGCAAGATAAATCCTTTCAGGTTCCAGCATTTAATTAAGCTTTCAGCTATCTTTGTGAATGAACTGAAGAGCATCTAATATGCATGTCTACAGGGAACAGAGCAGGAGTGCCACTCCTTCTGTGAAGTTGTTTGCTATCAGCTGGAAAAAATCTCAACTCAATTAGTCCCTCTCTGTGTTTAACTTCCTTTGGAACATTACATCTCCTATGGCTGAATCCCAATCGTAATAAATGTACTTGAACAAAAAAATACTTTCTTCCTCTGCGATGGCCTGTGTTTCTGGCAGTGATTGGGTTTGAGCAGTGGCAGGAAAAGGCAACTGTGGTATGGGAACTAGCAAGGGAAGGATGATGTCAGAGGAGTTAAGAAAAATTTTAGAAGTGTTCAAGGTTGTCTAGCAGACCAGGGCAGAATTGTTCTGATTTTTTTTCCTCTTGTACAATCTCTTATTGTAAGTAGATGCCTGTAGGATTCCCAAAGAGGCAAATAACTTGGTTTAGCGTCTAACTGAAAATGGTAAGGATTTAAAAAGGTAAATCCCAACAGTAGTTCACAGGGACCACTGGCAATGCTTTACTCTACAAGAGCAATCAACAAAACAACCCTAACTGCCATGAAGGATTTTCTTTTGTCTGCCTGGTTTTAGCGTGCTTCTGCAGTTTAATGCATCATGGTAACCATGTGGGCAGAACAGTTTTGGAACAGATGATCTTTCTCCACCCCATTACCACCCAAGCCCCATTTAGTACCAAAGTCTTGAATGTAAATAAAGACCAGGTCAGAACACTCTTTTCCTGCACTATGTAACAACTGTGGGACACTAATGTCCCAGAAACAAGTTGTAAGATGTTCAAAAGTTACAGTCACCAAAACATTTCAGAATAGTGCTATCCTTGCCATGGCAAAATACAAATCAGTGTGGCAAATGTCAGACATTTGTACTTCAATTTTTCATGCCTCAGTACTTCGAAGAGGAGCTACACAGTTTTCCTGTGTGTGTAAAATATCATCACAAACTATTTTCAGGTGCCACAACCAAGTCAAGAGTGAGTCTATCTTCATCTCTATTGTTCCAGCTGGCTTCCTTAAATATCCAACACAACCATTCAAGCAAAATGAAATAAAGAATTTCCCTCTCTAAAAGGTAACCACTAAATTAAGGATTACAAATTCAAAGGAGTGAATGGCCTATTTGAAAATAGCACAGCTGCCAGAAAATTAATAGCATGAGCATCTTCCAAGACAGCTGTCAGTACTCTGCGGCAGGGTAACAGGCCACAGTGGTGACACAGTTTACCTACAGAGTAAAAAGCACATTTTCCATTAGCTGCTGTGCAAGGCTGCCTGCAAGCTTCAGTAATAAATGCCTTAAGAAATTTTCTTTACAGTTCAAGTCTTTTATTTTTAATAACAGGCTCAAAAGCCACCTCTACAGTTTTGCGGTACACACATGTATCTGAGGACTAAGGCTATTTATTTATGCCCTGGAAGAACTTTTAGGAAGACATCACGTGCATCTATTTCCCCAGTTCTCCTAATGCTCCATATAATTTATCTATGAATAGACAAATCATAAATTAGGCCCAGGAAAGTAAAGAGACTGACATGAACGGTAATGGTGTACACAAAAAAGCCCCGCTCCCTGAAATGTCCTTTGGCTTCCGAGGCCTCTGAAAGCACTCACATTTTCAAACCGCTTTCAGCAAACCACAAGCAATGGAAGCACGCAATTACCTACCAAGAAAATTATTTTTCACAGCACACTATTTTCCCCAGTATTTTTAGCTCTCATCTGACATTTTTCTGAGCGTGCTCAGCTACGACGAGAACCACTGTACAGCTCTGAGCGGGCCTGGAACAGGAGCGGCGGCCCCTGTAACATGAGGGTATGTCGCGGGTTTGCAATGGCCACGCAGAGCACAGCACAGCA
>NW_005054310.1:6501414-6523783 GCF_000277835.1 Geospiza fortis | reverse complement strand
CGTGGGGACAGGCGAGGGTGGAGGTCTGAATTCCTGAGCTCGCAGATGCTCAGAAGCCGAAGGGACGAAGCCCTGAGCAGTCAGCTGTCGCTGACCCTGCCTTGAGCAGCAGAGGTCGGATGAGGTGACCTCTCTCATCTCTTCCCAACTTCAAAAAATATGGATCCTGCGATTCTACGAATAGAAGCAGGAGGGGATAACCATGAGGGCAGACTCAAGACCGTGCAGTGGAGGGCCACGGTGGTAAAGGGACTGGAGCATCCCCCTTATGAGGAGAGACTGAGGGAGCTGGGTGTGTTTAGTCTAGAGAAGAGAGGGGATGTCATTAATGCATAGAGTTTTTTCAAAGGTGGGTGCCAAGAGGATGGTGCCGGACGCTTTTCAGTGGTGCCTAGTGACAGGACTCAGGAATAGACATAAATTAAACCACAGTAAGTTTCATCTCAACATGAGGAAGAGCTTTGTTACACTGAGGGTGGCAGAGCCCTGGAACAGGCTGCCCAGGGGAGGTCATGGGGTCTCCCTTTCTGTAGACTTTCAAACCCCACCTGGACATGTTCCTGTGTCACCTGCTCTAGGTTACCCTGTCTTTGCAGAGGGGTTGGACTGGATGATATGCAGAGCTCCTTTCCAACCCAGATAATTCTGTGATCCTCAGCTCACATCCTTCTGGATGCTGTGTCTTTTAGACAGTGGGATTTTGTGCTCCTCATGTAGTTTGGTACTGCCCCTGTGCATCCAGAGAGAGAAATCCAGTTAAGTCTTAGGGGGACTGGATTTAGTTTGAGTTCAGGATCTGTCACAGGAGCGCTACTTTTCATTGGAACATTTGCTTGCTTTGTAATAAATTAATAGCAGATGAAATGTAAAATATCAGAAAATAAAATAATACAATTAAAAACAGCAGAGATAGTACATTTACACAGTACCTCTGGCAAAGCATTAGGCTAAAAAGAATTACATTGTTTTGGTATTGAGTGCAACCAGAAATTCAAGTTTGAAGGTTTTACTTGTCTATGAGAGTGAATCAATACAGACAGGGAAAAGGCATAAAATGCACTTGTTTTTTGTTGCTTTGCTGCAGCATCACAGTGCTTAGTTTATGATTAAAGTAGATGCCATCCAAACAAGTTACAATGTATTAAAATCTAAAGGAAAACAGAGGTCTTGGTATGTAGATCTGGGTTTTGAATAATCTTGTTAGGTTTTGACAGAGTGTTTTAGTACTGGACACAAATTTGATATGGGATTTTTGTGTCAATTTCTTTCAAATTTTAATAGCTTTATATTATCTGGAGAGTTCAGACTAGAAGTTTTGTAAATAAAATTCTGATTAGTCTAAAAAGAGACAAACTAAAATTACCAAATTTCTTTAAATTGTTCTGAAACTAGACTGAAACATTTTTTCCTCTAAATGTTACAAGATTTTTTACTGTTTTCATACTAATTTGTTTCTGTGATTAAGTGAAATTTCCATTTTGTACTTATGGGGAGGAGGATTTACAGTAAGTTCCAGTGGATTTGTGATACTAGTTTTTATGAGTTAAAAACTTTCTGTATAGGAGGGCTAGGTTATACCTGTCCAGTGCAATTGTAGCAAACATTTTTTTTTCCTCTCAGCTGTGTGTAATTTAAACTTCTTGTGTAGTTCCTTTAGTAGAGCACACTTCAGAAAGTCTGTTCTAGTAGCTTTGAACAATTTTGAAATTCTCAAATGTTAAACAAAAAATGTCTTAACATAGATTAAAATCTAATGTTACAAACCATAAAAAATGAGTGATGATAGACTTTTACCAACTGGCTGTTATGGAGTAACATTTTATGAAACTTTATGTGTATTGTGTATTTGCATAATGGATAAAATAGTATTTAGTTTCAGTAATTGTAAGTGCATTTGTTCTTAGATCTCGTCTGTTTGAATAGGGACAGTGTAGTTATCCTGTTGATGCCAGGGAGCAGAGTGTAAAACAGCTGTTCAAGTAAGCAGTCTACTGTAAAAAGTAATCCTCATTTTTCTTGATAAACTGACCTGTCCCATGCAGAGCTGGAATATGTACTTGTTGGAAGATGTACATACTTGTGATTGTGTTGTCCACACAGAAGCTTGGGCTTAAGTTCGGAAATGGGCAGTCAGGTAAGGTGGCAGTTTCCCGTCTGGCTGTGGGAGAAGGAGTGTCCTCCCTGCAGCAGGAGAATGGCTGCTCTGAGTACAGGCTGTGAGCAGCTGCTGACACGCTGCCTGCTTTGCACCAGGTGAAGTTTGATGTGCAGGCAGGGCGAATTGTGACTACTTGAAGCTATGTTTCTAAATACCAGCAGCTTTACTCTTAAGCTGCCTGGTCTCCCCCCCACCCCATTGTGGTGTTTGGGTTGGTTTGCATGTTTTGGTGGAGAAGTCTACCAAGAGAACCCTGTTGCGGTTGCATGCAGAGGTTGCTGTTGCACCTCAGCAGGATGTGCATGCTGTGCTTAGTTTAGGAACTGACAAGTAGCTGATGAGTGGACATGACCTTCTAAGGCTAGGAAATAGGAGCTGTTAGCCAAAGTTTTTAAGAAAAAGAGGTAAATGCAGCAGTAACTTGGAGACAGTTTTTGAGTGTTCCAGTACTGTGTGACTTCATGTATATCCTTAAATTAGGTCCTATCTGTTACCTTTACTTACCAAGTAGCCTTTTTCATTACTGTGCTTAAAAGCTGATGCTTTGCATCCCTAGCCTGTTTTTGTGCACATCTGGTTCCTGTCAGACTGCAGGCTTGCTTTAGTGGGACGGTTGGAGTGAGTGAAAAAGGGGTGAGGTCTTACCTTAGAAACACCTTGAGACCATTAGACTGGAATTATTAAAAGACAGGACAAGTTGAGGTCCATTATGTGAGGTTAGGCATCTGGCATTTGTGATGCATATTAAAATTATGCAGAGTCTTGGCTTTTGTTTTCAGTAAAAAGTAATATCTGGCATGTCAAGCTGCAGAGATAACCTTCCAAGCATGACCTGAGCTGAAGTGATGTCTGCTTGAGACTGATGTGCCTGAAGTCCAAATGTCACCCTTAACTGTTTAACTACAAACCCTTGTTTGGAGTTTTGAGTGGGGGTTGGTGTCAGTACCGAGGCCTGTGGGATTTGTAATTGAGTAATACATCTGTATTGCTGCTTCTGAGAAGAGAGGGCACTTACAAAAGAAAAATGGGTTGTGAAACAGACTTCAGAAGGAGAAGAAACAGAAGGCATAAAGGCAATATTTTTGGAAAGTAATTTTTCAGTATGTTCTTCTGTTGGTAGATATTGACTGTTACTAAATAGTAAATTAATTGATATGAAAGATTGTTATTTGCTTGATCTCTCAAGAATTAATTTTGTTCTTTACTGTGGCACCCTGTATTGAGGGCTGGATAAATGTGATCAGCTCTGTTTTCTGGCTGTAAACAAGCTAGTCTGTACAAGGCAAGAAAATGAAAACCACATGGAACATAAGCTTAACTTTTATTTCTCCCTTCATTAATTAAAGTTTGGCTTTTGTGAATTCTATGGGAGAATGTTTGAGAAACTATATTTTTCTTCTTGGTTGAAACTTATTTTAAAATAAACTCAGAGCAGAGATCAGGTTTTTTTAACTGAGTTATTAAAAAGCTTGTTTTTTGCAACATCAGCATAGCTTATGGAAGGACTACTTAAAATTTGTGAAAGTGTCAGTTTTTTGTGGAGATCGTGTGGATTATAATGTAAATGCTGGAAGTAAAATATGTAGCTGTTCTCGTAAGAGAAAGGTGATGACCTAGCTCAGTTTTCATTTTCAAATACGGTTTTTCTTCCTTTCTGTTTTATACATGCTATTTGCATCACAAAACAGACAACAATAACTCAATGTTAAATGTGATTTGTTTGATAACACATTATGGAAACTGAGAATCTTCAATCCTGAGCACTGTGAATAACCCATATCCCTTTAGCAATAATTATCTCACATCTTTTGTCAGGTTTATGGCTACTAATGACTTGATGACAGAACTTCAGAAAGATTCTATCAAGCTGGATGATGACAGTGAAAGAAAGGTGGTGAAGATGATTTTGAAATTATTGGAAGATAAAAATGGTGAGGTACAAAACTTAGCTGTCAAATGGTAGGTATTCTTTTTCTATGATGTAAAGAATTGTGTAATGACTGAACAATATAAAGCACTTCTGAAAACTCAAAGGACACTGCTACACAAAATAATTTTGAAATTGACGTCCTCAGAGGAACCTTATTCTTGTAGACTACCTGCTTTAATGGTTGTACGTAAAAAATGATATTTTGTTGACACTGGGGATTAATATTTGGGGTTTCAGGTGCCAAATAGCACATGCAGTCCTTGCTGGAAGTATTTGAGTGATGCACTTGTTCTTTGGTGCCAATTCTTGATTACTAAATAGATACAAAAAGCTTATAATTCAGTGGTAGTTGCCACATTGATACTTGATGGTGAGACCTTAGATGATGTGCAGGGGAAGAATTGTACTATTAGAGTTGTGTTCAAGCAGACATGAAAACATGAAACGGTAAAGATATGGCCTCGGTTATCAAAGTGGAACTTACCTGTTTGCTAGCATTCAGAGTACTGCGCTGATGCTTTTACAAGCTTTACAGGAACTGTAAATGTTTTATGGGATCAGGGTGCATTTACTTGCCTTTCAGAGACTTCTGTTGCTTCACTGCCCTCTCTTCCTCACTTTATTGAGCTTTACATATGGTGTGACTTTTCCAGAGCACCCTTTGAAGAGATGCTACATTTCTTACGACTTTTTGTTCTTGGCCATTCGGATTTTTGTGTGCTTTAAAGCGGGCCTCTCTTAGGACGCATATAGTGTTCCTGAGAATGTTTCTTGTTTGTGAGCTTAGGGGTTTTTTTTAATACTCCATATACACTACTTATATTCCATGAGGTATGGATTGGAGTAAACTTGGAGCTTGAGAAGTTTCACATTGTGACTAGCCAAGTTTGTTTTAGCTTGTTATTCTTTGTAGTTTGCCCTGTCAGACTAGCAAAGCAGAGGTACTGTGTGTACCTCTGCTTATGTACTTAGAAGCAGTGTTTGCTTCAGCTTCTGAAGTGTTGTAAGTGATGGTAACTAAAACCTTGCACAGACAAATTGGTGTAGGAATGTCAAGTTTCAAGCCAGATATTTGCGATATTAGGTATATTAGCACTATAATTGTCACTACTTTTTCCCTACTGTCACCAGGGCTGCAGTGTTTTTAAAATGTGTCTTACCCATATCCTTTTCATAACAACACAAAATACTCTGTTTCTTTTTAATTCAAACTTCTGGAATGTCTGTTCCTTATGTTTTCGTGATTTTGAAACTGATTGCTTGTACTCAATCAGAAGAGCATATTGTTGTGAAACTTGGCTCAGGCTTAGAATTGTCTTTGTGTCTAATAGCATTTTATGGAAAAGTTACATATTAGCATACTTGCAATACTCATTTCTAATATACATCCTAAAGTTGTCCTGAAATTTAGATTAATGCACATAGAGACATATATCACCATCTTTAATGGCAGTGTTAGAATGTAGGGTCTAAATTACAAGTAGTGCTTACTAAAGCATAAAAGAAAGATTGCAAAGGGAAGAGAATGAGAAAATAGATTACTTCCTGTGTGTCTGCATGTCCTGTTCTTATTACCAGTGCTTCAGTTTTTAAATTTACTTTGATATACTGGTAAAACTCTTGGATTTAACTAATGTGACTGAATCTCTTTCAATTTTGGAGTGTTTTTGAGAATTCCAGATAATGTTAAGGAACAGTGTTAAATTTACTTTAATGGGACAAGAAACATAATAGAAAAGTTTTCAGGTGAATTATGAACATCTGTGTAGAAGGTGGACATGTGTACCTTCTGGATCACATCAAGTTGTGTTTTTTTAGTCTTTTTTTTGTGTCCCAATCACTTGCAGCTATGCTTTGAATAAAAAAAAGAAACAACAAAAAACACCACTCTTTTATTCTCAAAGCAGCTTGTACTCAAAATACAGTTCATGACAGTTTTAAGCCTAATACTGCTGCTGCTTCCTGTTTGCTGTTCTTGTACTCCTTTTTCTTTTTCTCATGCTGCTTCTTACCTGGTTTTGTGACAGACTGGTTTAGGGACTTAGTTTTCTTCTGGCTTATTGTTTTCCTTCTGCACTTTACCTGTTGGTAGAAACATTGGCGGGGGTGAAGGATGGGAGAGGCTGAACACTACTAAGCTGTAGGTTTTTTAAGACAGTTCAAGCTGATCTGAAGTGTTCCATCTGCTGCAACACTCCATGTAAGACTGACTCATTGGGAAGTTAATTTCAGCCAGCATATTTTTCTTGGCTTTTTAAATTTTAAATATTTTGTGCTCTTGTGTATTTCTGTTAAGGGTTTCTTGGCACTTCCAGCTGAGGAAAGCATAAACTGTCTTAAGATCTCTCTTTATTTAAATGCTGTGGTGAACTTTAGAGACTGTTAGCAGTAACTTTTATCAGACGCTTGATGACCCATTAAAGTATCAATTCCCTCTCTCATAGAAAGAGGATTTAAGACAGCCCAATGTTCTTTTCAATCTGCACTTGAGATAGATTTTTTCCTTGAGGAAGGGAGAAAGGTGTTGGAGCTTGTTAGGGGAACTTTCTTTACAGGTAGATCAATTGAAATGCTCTGAATAAAACTCTTGCATAAGAGTCACTCTTGGAAGATTTGATTCTCGAGGTCACTGAACACGGCAGATTTGAAACAACTCGGAGCAACCATAAAGCAGTATTTATTTTTAGGTGAGCGTAGCAACAAGTGAGCAACGTTCCTGGTTTTGCCTTATCCACTGCTCGCTTTCACACTTGAGTAAGAGGAGCGCTGTTTGTTAAAATGCCGATGAACTTTTTCCTTATTATCTCTACAGAGCACGCTGGTGATTTTGTTCTTGCTCCTTTCAATTACATTATGCTGGTTTGGGGCAGGATAAACTGGGTAAAAGCGAAGCCGAAGTCAGTTTTTGGGTTCATTGGTATTTGGGTAGCTACCTTGCAAAATGGTTGTCCAGTTCATTTCTGAATAAAAATGAAAATACATGAGCTGCATTAGTAGTCTTGAAGTAAAAGTTGGCCTGCTGTAATCTTTGACCCTACAGAAGGGAACCGAGTTTTATTTGTTAAGCTTCTTACTGCAGGCAGTAGATGAAACCTATGTCAGTAACGTCAGGTTGTTTCCCTTGTTTTTCTTAACTACACGTAAAATATTAAATGTATTTTTGTTGTCTCCAACTTTTGAAGGAATGATTTATGATTTACCTGATAGTCATAGGCTGTTTTACTATCAGCCAGTGTGGAAAAGGCTATTCTTACAGCATATCCTTAGTATATAGCTGTAAGTGTAGTCCAGCGTGGTATCCTGTGCACCTTATGGCAGCAGTAGTTACACTGCCTGTGGCTTGATTATGTACATGAGGTGTAGTCAAGCAGTGTGGTTTGTCTAAGTGTAGGTATTGTGTTGGTATCGCTTGTTCCTCGTTGCTGATAATCTTTGTAATGCTCTATTGGCCCAAATTGCACATTAATTGTTTCATGTGTTCAATGTTGTAGCTTAAGGATGAGCTGTTTCTCATTTTGAACACTTTGATATTCTGCCATTTAAACCTACAAATAGAAATTTTTATTGATTTACACTGTGAAATCTTTTGTGAAACCAGTAAGAAGCCAAACATACCCAAATCTATCTAGAGTGAAGAAAATAAAGGTGGGATTAAAGTAAGCATTTCAGTGATTTCTCCCTGTGGTACTGCAGTTTCTCTGCATTTATCAGAGTGACTTCTCTGGGCAGTAGTTCAACGTAGGGAGCTCTCCCTGACGCTGTGATTCTGAGTCATTAGTGTGAACAGGATGATGCATGTATTGGCTGCTGTGTGGCTGATCCAGTTCAGCAGCTTTAAAGCATTTTGTATGCTTTGGTAATACACTACTGTGCATCATGCTATACTAGTGATTTGAATAATATCGGTTTTTTAAATTTGTGAATTTTAATTCTTCCTTGTAAATAAATGTGCTTATTCCATAGCTGTTAAAATATGCCAGTTGGAGATTATAATTGATTAGATGTTGGTGTTCAGCTTCCTAATATGGAGCTATGCTATGGACACCTTTACTTCCAAATATGTGTAGCTTAAAGGAGACTTTGTTGCTGTTTATATCCATAGGCAGCTGAATGAGCTTTTTACTTCGAGAGAACCTAGACACAAATTATTGGCTAGTGAAAGGGAAAAGATCAAAGAGCACTTAAAACTATCCAAAATGGTCTTCAAGTGTGTAAAATACATGCTTAAGTGCAAAAGCTTTGTAGTCAGAACTGATTTGATAGAAGAAGGTTATAGTTTACTTTCAATTTCTGGTAAGATTGATTTGTAATCTGGGACTAATAATAAGGTCTATAGGTGATATTTACTGATTTTGAAGGCCAGAAAAGCTTGAGATAGTATTTTGTAAAACTTACTTCACAATTGTTATGTCTGATTTGCTGAACTAATAGGTTGAATAAATAGGACTGAAGATGCTGATTCAGGTAATATATAGCTTAGTACTTCCCAGAAACTGTAATTTATAGTGTGTGTTAATATCATTCCAGTGTTTGGTCATCTTTAAAACATTAGCAAAAAAGTGTTTCCGATTCTTAGCTGAGATGAATCTGATTGACTGGCCTTTACTGTGATTATTTTAATTACTCATAGGTTGCATTTGAAAAATAAGCAAATTTAAATCAAAAGAATTCAGTAGTTGTTCAACAATTCAGGTTTAAAACAAGGGGTTTTTAACCTTGTGTACTGTTGTCTGTTGACTGAAATGCACAGGGAGTTTAATTTCTCTGGACTACTATGGAGTCATTGTACCTTGGAATTCTGTAGGTTTGTGTTCGAGTTGATTTGTCCTTGTGTTGTTTGCAAAACAATTCACTGTGCACCAGGAGCAGATGCATGCAACAGTGCTGTGAGTAGCCGCTGACTGACAGTGGTGTGTATGAAGAGAAGCTCTATATATAGACGTGTCAATGAATCACGGTGAGGGAAAAGCTTGACTGAAGAGTCAAATCAAGTTGTAAAGAAAGCTGTGAGCTTTTTCAGCAACTGGAGAAAATGTTTCAACTGCAGACAGGGATAGCTTGATGTATTTGTGTCTCAGAGATAATTATTGGTAATAATTTGTGTTAGCAGATGTTTGTGTACAGATTTAGCAGGAGTTTCTAAGTTAGAGGCAAAAAGTCTTTACTTGTACTAGTGTTCAGAAATTATTTTAATCATTAATAATTTAACATAATTGAAGCAGTAAAATTAGCAGATTAGATTGTGGATATGGTCCTCTAAACCCCTTCCTACTCTCAGGGATTTAGTGGCTGTAGAGATAGTTTAATAGAATCTGAAGAATCCAGTACAATGCCCTTTCCCTAAATTAAAGGGTAGTGTCAGGTTAGGGCATGAGGTCTGACTGCTTTTATGAAAGGGGTCTCTGCCTGAACTGTTCATTTCTGCAGGAGCTGCTGAAGCAAGTGAGAAATCATCCATTACATCTTCATTTCTGTGCACTTAAAGGGCTTCTTTTTATGCCATCAATCAGATATCAGTCAGTATCTCAGCTGAGTTCTCTTGAGATTACCTGTATGCTGTACTTTCTAAAAATGTAACCCCAAAGTTGTTCTTGTGTATTTATTTAAGGTTATATGTAAATCTCCATTAAATACTCTCCAAATTGAATAAATTGCAATATTTCTGAATTTGTGGCATTGGTGTGATCATAAAGCATCAGTTTCAGATGTCTGTGCACTAGTTTGACTAATCTCAAATTAGTTCCAAGTTCTGTGGATTAACAAAATGGAGTAAGTTGCAAGTGATACTTTAGTGTGTGGTTTTGGCAAGTGTGTTTTGCCTTTGCTGCCTCTCCACCCACCCTTCCCCTGCCCCCGCCCCCCACATGTATTTTCAGCAGGTTTTACCACATGAGTACCCACATGAGTGGGTAAGGAGAGAAAGAAACCAAGCAGGTTATGGTTTGTGAAGGAAAGCATGGGAAGTGCTAGGTGTGATTGCCTTGGGAGTTGTGTATTCCTGGGTGTTAATCCAAGTGCCTCAAGTGCAAGCACTGTTCTGAGTTCATGGCAGGTAAGGCCTTGTGAGCGTGGCTGTCGAAAGAGGAGCTCCAGGTTTGCCTAACATGGTGACAGACCCTTGATGGCAGAGCTCTGAACCTTACTCTGGTTACTATTGTGCAGTATGTCACATACAGTGCTTGAGTGCAAGGGCTTGCTTGTCCATGTCCTCCTACTGTCTGCTCTTGCTTTCTGCCTTTTGCTTCTGATGGGCATTTTTTAATAATAATTAGGTCTTGCCCCTGTGAATTTTTGGACATGTTAAAAAGGGTAACAGCAATGGGGTACGTACAACAGGTTTGGGGATGGAAGATGTGTTTGGGTTTGTTTTACTGCATAGAGCCATGACTGAATCCAAATGTTGTATAGAATAAAGATGCAGTAATTAAGAACATTGTTTACTTGTTTGTGAATTATGCAGACACTAATGGCCAAGCATGTAAACTGATGGCTCTGGCTAGGTTAATTTTTGTTGTAAATCTTGTTGTGAACTGAGAAATGAGAGGGACTGTAGTTTTGAGACTGAAGCAGAACAGCCGTACAAAATGAATTTCCAGCTCCAAATAAGAAACATGTACTAAACAAGTGTTTTGTTACTAGATTTATGGAGGCAAGTTATCAGTCCAACCAGACGAGGCTTTTCAGTTTTTAAAATTCTGCTTTGTGTTGCTACCAAAACCAAGCTGAAGTTTATGACTTGAATGCAAAATGCTGAAATAATATTGTTGCCAATTTAATACTCTTCTCTTGTTTATACAGCCTGGGACCTCTGGTGAGTAAAGTGAAGGAGTATCAAGTGGAGACCATTGTAGATACCCTGTGTACAAACATGCTTTCAGATAAAGAACAGTTACGTGACATTTCAAGCATTGGTCTTAAAACTGTGATTGGAGAACTTCCCCCTGCTTCCAGTGGTAAGGCATTTTGTACTAAAGACTTTATGCAGTTGTATCATTTACTAATTCAAAAAAATGTAAAAAGCTGGAGGTTTTAGGGAAGAGGTTTCAGCATTGGAACTAGTTTCCATTAGGGTAAAAACATGGCACAAATACCCTTTCAGTTTGTCCTTCTCTGACTGTATTGCCAAATTTTACTAGTTTAAGAACATATTTTTTAATGAAGGATTGCATTAATATGGAAAACAAGTTCAGAGAATATGAAATTCAGTATAACAAGTTGTAAAAGCTTCTGTTTTAATTATTGCCTGGTGGAGCACATCTAGGCTGTAGTAATAGCTAGATCTCATCTTGGTCTTTGGTTGATAATGCGCTTTAAAATTGATTACAACTCCTGTACTTTTCCTTAACCATCTGATTTCTTGTCTCACTTTCTAGGAATTGTTTTGGGAAGTACCTTGTGCTTCTGACAGTTGCCTGTTAAATTAGTGAAAGTCTTACCTGCAGGTTTAAATGAAGGCAGTCTTTCCTCTAGAAGAGACACTAATGTTGAACAGCTCATCAGTTAATAGCATTACTTTTTTACTCAAGTGCTTTTCAGATATCATAATGTAGAATATGAATGAGACTAGAGAGTGATTAAAAAGGCTTTGGAAATTACATTTTTAGAGACTGAGGTCTTGTGAATTAAAAAAAAAGCTCTGATTTTAATATCCTTTTTGAAAATTGACATGTAAGTCTTGCTTCTGTCAAGCAGCAGTGAGATGCATAAGCTTTACATAAATAACTAATTTTAAGTCAGTTTTTTTAAGCTTTTACTCTTGAGTTTGCCTACACAAAAGAAGATTTTTGGGTGGAGGTAAAGCTCAAACAAAAATGTAGGCAAGTCTTTCAATATAATTAACATTCCTAATATAAAAATAAACAACATGTCATTTCTTGCTCTCAACTGAAACACAGATTGTTCTCTTTTTCTTAGCCTCCATGGTAACACATTAGATTGTCCACTTGTTATATTTTAATTTTAGTTGTAGTTAAGAATGAGCCATAATATATATAAACTAGATTTACCATCGGTTGGAAGGGTATTAATTTCACATTGAAATTTGCAAAATGTGGCTTGAAGAATTTCATGCAGGTGAAGATGAGTACTAACCTCTGGGCAGTCGTTTCCATGATAGGAGTTTCTTCTCATAATTACTTAAAACAATGTTAGACAATTAGAGGAAGGGGGAACTATGAAGTTTTATGAAGATGTTTTTACTTATATTTTAAAATACCTCAGATATAAGTTTTCCCCCTCTCTCAAATGTTTTAGTAGTATTCCAGGTACTTAATTTTTAAGTAGCTTCTTGTGCGAAATAATTTTATTTTGCTTTTTTTTTTTACATTAGAAGTAGCTCTCTACTTTTGTGCTTTTCCTTACCATATAGTATATACCTTCATTTTTACTTATACTACTTTCATTTATTGCTCTAGACTTGTTGTGGCTTTCACTTTCCATCGCTTGCCCTTCCAAAAGCAGTGCTCTGTTGTGTGTACCTTCTGGGAAAAGAATCCCTCCTGCTTAGTATGTTTGTATATAGATAGTTTTTCAGCTCTAATGCGGAGCATACATGACATTAGCAGAGTGGCTGTTTAAGCTTGTTTTGTTGGTTGGAAAAAGCTTCTTTATGTAGATTGGGTTGCTTTCCATAGTCACAAACATCATCTCTAGTCTTAAAAGGTGTATTTTAAAAATATTATGGAAATGCTGAGGTTTTGTTGTACTTTCAGGTTCTGCATTAGCAGCTAATGTTTGCAAAAAGATCACAGGGCGTCTCACTAGTGCTATAGCCAAGCAGGAAGATGTGTCTGTTCAACTGGAGGCACTGGATATCATGGCTGATATGCTGAGCAGGTAAACATCTCTCTTTTAGTACACTGATGAATGCTTATAAATACTGCTTAAAGCTTGAACTTCAGTTTCCCAAATGTTAAAATTAAATTATTCAAAGTCATATGAAATAATATGGTTGTGTGACGTGTAGATTAAACTTAATTTAGAAAAAATAAGTGAATGTATTGAAGATAATTGGTTGATCAATTACTATTTAACTTTCTGAGAACTGTGGTTTTAAGCTTATTTTAATGTTTGTCATTTTGAAGTTATGTTTTAAACTATTTCTTCTTTTAACAAGTTCTAAAACCTGAAATTTTAAACATTTGATTGGAATCTTTATGATGTTTGGGGAATTTTTGAAGGATTGTTTTACAGTATATGAACAAAGTTATCCAGATTCAATTGGTTTTGAGTTTGTGTTTTGTCTGTTTTAAGGCAAGGAGGACTGCTTGTTAACTTCCATCCTTCAATTCTGACCTGTCTGCTCCCCCAGCTGACCAGCCCAAGACTTGCTGTGAGGAAAAGAACCATCATTGCTCTTGGTCACCTGGTTATGAGTTGTGGCAATATGGTTTTTGTTGACCTCATTGAACATCTGTTGACAGAACTGTCTAAAAATGATTCCATGTCAACAACTAGGACCTATATACAGTGTATTGCTGCTATCAGTAGGCAAGCAGGTCATAGAATAGGTAAGAAAAATATATAAATTATCTTTTACTTTGAAGTTTTTCAGTGAGAATAATTACTTAGGTAATTTTTTTATCTTACCAGGTGAATATCTTGAGAAAATAATTCCTTTGGTTGTAAAGTTTTGTAATGTAGATGATGATGAACTACGAGAGTACTGCATTCAAGCCTTTGAATCTTTTGTTAGGAGGTAAGTCATTCATGGGTACCTATTTCAGGCTTTCTTCAGATTTAGTAGTGTGTCATTTGGTTGTAAGCTGTCAAGAGACAGCCTCCTTTGTACAAATTACTCTTGCAAGCTTTGAACTGGAACAGTTCCTTTAGCTATCTTGTAACTTAGCTCTTGAGCAGTGTGTTATGTCTGTACTCTACAAGCTTTCTGCTTGTGCAAACAGGAGGTGGGAAGTATTCTGATAATATTTGTGTCCAGTAGTGGTGATAAAAATTGGTATCAAAAGGCATATCTGAGTCCTTTGCAACCTTCCAGTCTAGCAGATCCTGTTACAAAGTGGCATTGCCCTTTCTGACCTTCCCTTTGAATTTCTGTAGTTCAGAGGGATGTCCTGATGTTGTCTTGGCTGCTCTCCAAAGTACAGCATGCAACACAAAATCTTTTAAGAATATTTTAGTGCTTCAAAGTAATTTGACAGTGATTATATTTTTATATTACACAGGTGTCCTAAAGAAGTTTATCCTCATGTATCTACTATTATAAACATTTGTCTTAAGTATCTTACTTATGATCCTAATTACAATTATGATGATGAAGATGAAGATGAAAATGCTATGGATGCTGATGGCGGTGATGATGATGATCAAGGTACGTTCTCTTTTTGGTTTGGGGGAGAGGATGAGCTTTTGATCTTGCACCCATCTGAGAAAATTGGTATGGGTGGTAATACTCCTGAGTACCAGCATTTTAAAGACTTGTGTACTTCCATTCAAATTTTGTACCTCTTTTAAATATGGCTAATGAACTCACTTCCTGGAGTAAAAGTATAGGATGTTGATGCTGGAGATCAGTAATTCTGAGGGGGAACATAAAATACAAGACAAATATTTTAAAATACCTTAAAGGTGGAAGAAGGCAGAAGCATGTAGCATGATATAAATAAAGTTAGAACATCAGTTAATGAATTGAAAATACATATACAGCATGGGAAAGGCTTCTCACTACTTTCCACTATAATATATTGGTACCTAATGCATAAAATCAGAATAGATTGAAAATGACTCAGTATTTTTCGGTAGGATAGAAGTGTTTCAGACTGAAAGGCATAAGGTATTTTATTGTTAATATGGTGGCAAGCATTGCCAGATATAAGCTTTGTGAAAACTTGGACGCACAAGTAATCTGAACTGAGGGCATAAAATTCTCATTACTTAAGGAAGGAGTGAGCTGCATAGCTGTTGCTTTAAGACCTGAAAAATCTATATTGCTTATTTTATGCTTTTTGTTATTTTTGGGGACATTGTATAGTTTGATTTACCTCTAGAAAGAAGCAGACAGAATAATTTGTTGAATCTTGATCAGCTAGTATTCACTGTTGCTTTGTTGTCTTGAATAAAGAATATGCTTTAAATCAGTAGTCAGGCTGATTTATGATGGGGAAATATGATGGGGAGCTCATTTTCCTGTTTGCAGTTTAAATTAATATGTGTGGGAGGGTAATGTGAAAAAATTGGCTGAGAATTACAAGTTAGGCTGTTTAGAAGGCTTTTTGTATGTGTGGTTCTTAAAGTAATTCTGAACCTATTTCTTTGTGTGTCTTATGCAAAGAACCCAACTTTTTAATTGTTTAAGAAGTGTGTTCTTTTTAATTGTTTAAAATAAAACTTGATGCTTTGCTTGTCTAGACTTGAACATATGCATAATTTATTTTTTCAAGGGAGTGATGATGAATATAGTGATGATGATGACATGAGCTGGAAAGTGAGACGTGCAGCTGCTAAATGTCTGGATGCTGTGGTTAGCACACGACACGAAATGCTTCCAGAATTCTACAAAACTGTATCTCCTGCTTTAATAGCCAGATTCAAAGAACGTGAAGAGAATGTTAAAGCAGATGTTTTTCATGCATATCTTTCTCTTTTAAAACAAACTCGACCTGTGCAAAGTTGGCTTTGTGATCCTGATGCAATGGAACAAGGAGAGACACCTTTGACAATGCTTCAGAGTCAGGTTATTTGTAACGGTTTTTGTTATCTTTGAGAAGACATGGTAAAATTGCATGCTGTTCATAAGGATAGTTCATTCAATGTGCTTTATCCTGTAGTAGTAACATAGAGAGGAAGCTGGGTAAACTGGGCCCAAAAATGCAACAGTCTTGGAAACTGAAATTGACTTGTACGAATGTGCTTATTTAATTTGTTTACTCAGCTGTAAAAGTTGTATGTCATATGTCATTTAGCCACATTGCCAAAGCAAAAGTTACTTCCTGCATTCTGTATCCAGACATAAGATCAAGATAAAACTTGATCTGCTGCAACATATTTTATTTGCAGAATAGAAAGGGTAATGCTGGAAAACTTCATCTAAGTGAATTATTTAGGTGATTTTTCAATTGTTGCTCTCTACAGTTATATTAATGCAAATCACCTTTCAAAGCTAAATCACTTTTTTTTTTAAGCAGTTATTTTGAATCTTCATTTCCCAGTGTTTCTACACTTCTCTAGTTCTGTAGAGAAATCAGGGGGTTAGGATGCACATATTTCTTTATATCCCCAGTGATCAATAATGAAAGAAATGCCAACTATTGAATCAATTAACAGATGTGTGATGATTACAGGTTCCCAACATAGTTAAAGCCTTGCACAAACAGATGAAGGAGAAAAGTGTTAAGACTCGTCAGTGCTGCTTTAACATGCTGACTGAGCTAGTAAATGTGTTACCTGGAGCCCTAATGCAGCATGTTCCTGTACTTGTACCAGGTATGAGAAACACAGCATTAACTGAAACAGTTAGTAATAAATGGTATGGGAAGTTCTGAAACATCAAAATATTGAAGTCCCGACTGCTTTTTGCAAAAACTTGGAAGTGGGGTTTCTGTTGAAAGAAAATGGCAAAATAATCAGCTATTATGTGTATCCATATAAATATTTTTGTCATATATTATCATTAATCTTGAAGAGAAGATTAAAGGTTTTTTCTTCTTTATAAAAAGAATTTAATTTGATTCTTAATTACAAAATCAAACTGCCTTCTTTTCCATCCAAACAGAGAAAAATATTTTCCATAGTTTAGCTTTTAAAACTTAAAATGTTGAAATTTGAAGTAATGGTGAAAAATAAGGTTGGAAATGTCATAAACCATTGAATGGCTCATGTCTTTTGAGGGAGGTAGCTTAAAAGCTAATTGGTTGAATAAAGTGATTAAAGGGGTTTGGAAGCAGGAAGATGGGGAACCAGAAGGTGTAAATTCAGTATAGCTGCCTTCCTTTGGAAATTTTGAAGTGTTCTAGCAGACACTATACCTGCCCTAAAAATACATTTTTTTGTTTTTTTCCAGGAATAATCTTTTCACTGAATGACAAATCAAGTTCTTCTAATCTGAAGATAGATGCTTTGTCCTGTTTGTATGTGATCCTCTGCAATCATTCTCCCCAAGTCTTTCATCCTCATGTTCAAGCATTGGTACCTCCAGTTGTAGCTTGTGTTGGTGACCCGTTTTACAAGATAACATCAGAGGCACTTCTGGTTACCCAACAACTTGTAAAGGTTATTCGTCCTTTAGACCAGCCTACTTCCTTTGATGCTACTCCTTACATCAAAGATTTGTTTACTTGTACAATCAAAAGATTAAAGGCTGCTGACATTGATCAGGAGGTGAAAGAAAGGGCAATATCTTGCATGGGTCAAATAATCTGTAGCCTTGGTGACAGTCTAGGCACAGACCTGCCTAGCACACTTCAGATTTTTCTAGAGAGACTGAAGAATGAGATCACTCGGTTAACTACTGTGAAGGCAATGACATTGATTGCTGGTTCTCCTTTGAAGATAGATTTGAGACCAATCCTTGGGGAAGGAGTTCCTATTCTTGCTTCTTTTCTGAGAAAGAACCAGCGAGCTTTGAAGCTGGGCACTCTTTCTGCGCTAGATATTTTAATTAAGAATTACAGTGACAGCTTGACAGCTGCCATGATTGATGCAGTCCTGGATGAGCTTCCACCTCTGATTAGTGAAAGTGACATGCACGTATCACAGATGGCCATCAGTTTTCTGACAACGCTGGCTAAAGTATATCCTTCCTCCCTGTCAAAGATTAGTGGCTCCATTCTCAATGAACTTATTGGGCTGGTAAGATCACCCCTACTTCAGGGTGGAGCACTTAGTGCCATGCTAGAATTTTTCCAGGCTTTGGTTGTGACTGGTACAAACAATTTAGGCTATATGGATTTACTGCGCATGTTAACGGGTCCAGTGTACTCCCAGAGCACAGCACTTACTCACAAGCAGTCTTACTATTCCATTGCCAAATGTGTTGCTGCCCTCACTCGAGCCTGCCCTAAGGAAGGACCAGCTGTTGTAGGTCAGTTCATTCAAGATGTTAAGAACTCGAGGTCCACAGATTCCATTCGTCTTTTGGCTTTGCTTTCTCTTGGGGAAGTTGGGCATCACATTGACTTAAGTGGACAAATCGAGCTGAAGTCTGTAATACTGGAAGCATTCTCTTCTCCTAGTGAAGAAGTCAAGTCAGCGGCATCATACGCCTTAGGCAGTATTAGTGTTGGCAATCTTCCTGAGTATCTGCCATTTGTCCTACAAGAAATAACCAGTCAGCCTAAGAGGCAATACCTTCTTCTGCATTCCTTGAAAGAAATAATTAGCTCTGCGTCAGTGATTGGTCTCAAACCATATGTTGAGAACATCTGGGCCTTACTCCTGAAACACTGTGAATGTGCAGAAGAGGGTACAAGGAATGTTGTTGCTGAATGCTTGGGCAAGCTTACGTTGATAGACCCAGAGACTCTGCTTCCACGACTCAAGGGATACTTGGCATCAGGTGAGTAGTAATGCATGTACATGTTGGAGCAGATG
This sequence comes from Geospiza fortis, assembly GCF_000277835.1. Lineage (NCBI taxonomy): Eukaryota > Metazoa > Chordata > Aves > Passeriformes > Thraupidae > Geospiza > Geospiza fortis. The sequence continues at coordinate 6,505,151 of NW_005054310.1, read as the reverse complement.
GCTTTATGATACCTGTTAAAAATGGATCTAGTTTTTCAAATTACATGCTTAAATGTTGTGTCTTCAAGTTTTGCTCCCTTTCCCCAACAACGGAAGGTTAAGGTTTGCGTTTACTAGAAGTTGTTAGTAATACACAACAAGAATTCCTTGTGTTCTGCTTTCAGACATTATGTTTCTCTTAACAATGTTATGTTTTATGTTTATGACAGGGCTATAAACTGGAAGGGGAGGGAGCATGGGTGACTAAGGGAGAAATTAACAAATCAGTTGCAACATTTTGAGCTTTTGGTGTCGGTTACTATATTTCTAATTTTCAGATAAGGATTCTGAAGTTTTTAAGAATTAGGAAAGATTTTTGTGCATAATTAATGAATCAGTCTCATATCAAGAGCTGTATTCACGTGTTTTCTTCATGTGCTTCTTGTGTAAGGGGGAGAATTTTTTTGTAGGATGATGTGTGATCATAAATAATCTGTTTTAATAGGCTTATTGCTCACATTTTCTATAGGAGATAACATTACATGTGTATTACAATGTTATGGTATTTTTCCCCTGGTTAAAATATTCTCTCTGTAGGTTTGAGTTACATATTGCATTGCTAGCAATAAATAGCATTTTTTGTTTGCTGTTCTTAAGAGTATTAGAAATCTAAGAGGAATGAGTGGCATTGAGCATGATTTAGATTCTCTTGTTTTTCTGTTTTCATCTTGCATGTTCACACTTTTGTTTCATATTAGGGTCCTCATATGCTCGAAGTTCAGTGGTTACTGCTGTTAAGTTCACTATTTCTGATCATCCTCAACCCATAGATCCACTCTTGAAGAACTGCATAGGTAAGTACTCCACTTATACTGACAGCTTCTATGTTTTCAGGCAAGAGAATTACATTTAATTTTTTTTTTGTGTTACCGGAAATAAATATTTTGAAGATACTAGAATTAGCTGCTAATGACAACTGTTGGAAGAGTTACAAGATATTTCCATAGTAGCCAATTATTTCTATTAACACTAATTTATTTGAATTCTGAGCAGAAAAATTATGTCATTAAAAATTCTGTGTATTGACTTTGTGATGGGCAATACAAGAAGCTAATGTTTTTAGTAGGATGGGATCCAAAAGCTGATTTCCTTTCCCGTGTTTTTGCCAAATTATATCAGTTTGATTTAATAAGATGTACTATATTTACCAAGAAGCGTGGTCTTGGAAATATTTGACTTCTAGTCACTTAAGACATGTATGCTTGTGTGAATTATTCTGAGTATTACCAGGTTTTGAATTGTAAATACAGGATGTAATGCTTGTAGTCTGAAAGCATTTGGAATTGTGTGTATTTTTATACAGGAGTAAAGTAATCAGAGCTTTCAGTGTAACATCAGTATGACAAAGACTTTTGCAATGCTGTGGCTTTTTTTATACTCGCATTTGTATAACAAAGTATTGTAGATTTTTTTTAAAGATGTTATGAATGTTCTATGCTTGTTTAATTACAGGTCTAAAGATCTGTAAAAAAATGGATCTATGCTTCTTAACTTAATAGGAGGGAAAAGATTTAAAGCATAAAGTTTTGTAAAGAGCAAGGTTTTTATTTATAGGTAAATGAAGTCAGTTTACTGTGTGTTATTTTCATCACTAAGCTTTTTTGTTTTTTAAGTAATATATTCAAGAATTATGTTTGTAGGTTTTTCCCCCTTCCACTGAAGTTGCCTTGCCCCTTTGGTTTCTGGAAATATTTATTGATTATTCAATCAAAAAGCTATCAGAATCTAGTACTTTAAAAATTTCAGTCATTTTGAGTTGTGTTACGCAGCTTTTTGGTGGGTGTAAGAGTCACTTTGTTTGAGGATATATTCATGCAGCCATTTATTTTACTATGGCTGTGTTATCGAAGTATAGAAGAATCTAATTTAAAGATGCCCAAATGTAGGGGGGCATGGGAGAGGTGGTGCTACATTAATATATACTGAGTAGGCCAATTTTATAGCAATTTAGGTATTCTCAGTATATGCCAATTTGATGGTTAAAAAATCAGTTAGTAGTTTCCTTGAGAGGTGTTCTGGAACTTCTGAACTGCAGCAAGTGAAATTGGTTTTCTAGTGCATATTATGAGAGAATTTTAATAAATAGAGAAAATAAAAGGTTAAATGTAGTTTTCATTAATTTACATGAAAAGAAAGTTTATATGTCATTGTGATGGCAGTTTATTTTGATGGTGTTTCTTCTACTACTGTTTCATTATATGAAGTACTATATAACAATTATATTAATAGCTTTCATATGATGATAATTAATCCTTTATTTGTGTAATCATGCTGAAATAGCAGGTGTGTGTTACATTAAAATAACTCCTGAACTAAGTATGTCTTTTTTTTTAAGTTTAAAACTAAGCAAATATATTTTAAAAGTTGCAAATGTAAAAGATCCTCATAGATTGCTTGCTTTCTGTATGTGATTGCAGGTGATTTTCTGAAAACTCTGGAGGACCCAGATCTCAATGTCAGGAGAGTTGCCCTAGTGACTTTTAATTCAGCTGCCCACAATAAACCATCTTTGATAAGGGACCTCTTAGATACTGTGCTTCCTCATCTTTACAATGAAACAAAAGTCAGAAAGGAGTTAATCAGAGAGGTAAGTTAACTGAGAAACACAATGCTAAATATGTAAGTAGGTTATTTTTTAAAAGTGTATTCCTTAACTTTTATTTTGTTCACTGACAGGTGGAAATGGGACCATTTAAGCACACGGTTGATGATGGGTTGGACATAAGGAAAGCAGCTTTTGAGTGCATGTATACTCTATTGGACAGCTGTTTGGATAGACTAGATATATTTGAATTCTTAAACCATGTTGAAGATGGCCTGAAGGATCACTATGATATTAAGGTTAGCTGTCATTTTTCTCTGTGAAAGCAGTGACTTTTTCAAAATATTTCAAATAGTGAATAGACTGAAATGGTAAAAATATTACTTCATATGCTTAAGTACTTCACTACATTTGCCATTTTTATTAAAGTGTGACTGTTCAAAAGGTTACACAGCATGGTGGGAGATATATCTCCATATATGTGCCAGGCATAACTGTTGTTGAATTGGGTTTTTTCCTCACCCCAGATGCTGACCTTTTTAATGCTGGTGAGACTGTCTACCCTTTGTCCGAGCGCAGTGCTGCAGAGGTTGGACAGGCTCGTTGAACCTTTGCGTGCTACGTGTACAACTAAGGTATTTCAGCTTATTTAAATTCATTGTTTTGTGTTTTCTTATAGAAATATAAATGAACTCTTGTTTAAAGAATACCTCTGTACTGCTGCAGCGTTTCCTGAGTTACAGTTGATAAGCTGCAGTAGGCAGGATAATTAGATTAGAAATGAATGGATCTTTGTACAAGTGTTAACTGTATTTGAATTACAGATGGAGAGATAGATTTGTAAGCTTCTTTTTAGAAATCCTCTGTTTCTTTGATGCATTTTCTTTTGTTCCTTAAAAATTCAGCTGCCACTTGGGCAACTTGTAAATCTTACTTCATTATAAATAGTGAAACTAGAATACTGAGAGTTTATCTCACTTCTGATGATGGTGTTGTTTCAGACAACCATTTGGCTGATGAAGGCAGTGTAAAGTAGTCCTTGTTTTGTTAGACTTTTTGTCTAGGCTTTTGTTAGAGTTTTTGTCAGTTACCCCACCTCTTCTTCATTTATATTACAGGATTATTGGATCTTCCTAGTTAGTCTCCTTCCATTCCT
>NW_005054310.1:6466012-6501322 GCF_000277835.1 Geospiza fortis | reverse complement strand
ATTCCTGCTTGGTCTTGGTTCACCTGCATGCTCTGACAGTCATTTATTGCCTGATTTACCTTGCTTTTCCTTTACTCTAGTCTGCTATATTTCACATAATGAAAATTGACTGCCTTTAATTATAATTTATGTTTGTAGCACTGAAATATCTTTGAGAATAACAACAGAAGGTTTAGCAGTTATTCTAATGAAGGTCAGCTTCTTTAAAAAGTTGTGTCCTCTGAAAGCTGGGAGTACTGTGATAATAGCAGTTTAAAGTAATTTACTGACCTTACTAGCTTAAAGGCTGGCCAGTTGCTTTGATTTGGTGGATGACTTGGCAGCTTAGAACTTTTTTTCTGCTTACCTTGCCATGTTGAAGCTTCAGTCTATTTGCAAACTGCTGGTAAAAATTCTGCTAAAAAGATGTTCAGGGATATTTTTTGTTTGGTTGGTTTTTTAAGAGCATAGATAATTTTGAGAGGAAATATGTTTTTTTGAAGGTAGATTTTTTAAGACTGGTACAGAGGGAGGGTTGAGTAAAGTTACAAATGTATTTTCATTTTTTCCATAGGTAAAGGCAAACTCAGTGAAACAGGAGTTTGAAAAGCAAGATGAACTAAAACGATCTGCTATGAGAGCTGTAGCAGCACTTCTAACCATTCCAGAAGCAGAGAAGAGCCCATTAATGAGTGAATTTCAGTCACAGATAAGCTCTAACCCTGAGCTGGCAGCCATCTTTGAAAGTATCCAAAAAGATTCATCATCCACTAACTTGGAATCAATGGACACTAGTTAGATGTTTGTCTAATGGGGACCATTATGTTGAACCATATGATGCACTGAATTGACAGGTTATGAGTAAGAAACAGAAAAAGTATCTAATCTACACATTGTTCCACTTTATTTACCTTTATGGAGACAGTTGGCTTTTTCCATAATTGCTTTTCTAGCATTTATTCCAGAAATGTATTTCCATAGTCCAGAGTTTAACCACTCTTGTTTTAGTGGATTTGGCCACATTTGGGAATTAAAAAGTTGACTCATGGTGTATGGAAATAAATTCCAACATCCATTTGCCCTGTAATGTTTAGGATTAAAATGTCAAAATTTTGTGACCATGATTTTTTTTTCTTTTAGTCATTCTTTCTACTTGTAAACAAAATGGGGGGAGGTGGGAATCAAGTGTCCAGGTGCACCATGTTTTTTGTATGACTTTTTATTCTTTTTTGTTTCAGCTTCATAAATTGGTTTGGCTGGCAGATGAATTATGTGTAAGATTTATTATATTAAAAAGAGAATTTGGGCACAGTTCAAAAAGAGCAGACATAAATGTCATTTTTACAGATGTGGGGATTAGAAAACCAATATCCCTGTTGTGCACACCAATTTTGCATGAGCAAGTTTACAAATATATATTGTCTGTAAAACAGCATGTGCAGTTTATTCGTAATGCAAGTTAAAATAAGTTCTACTGTATCAGTGCAGTTTTCAGGTATTTTGACATACAGGCCATTCAGACAGGAACGGATGAATGAAGGTTTGTTGTCTTAACCTGGCTTTTTAAAATGCCAGTAATATGACCCTGCAGATATTCTTACAGTAAACATGACAGTTTCTGCAGTTTTCATGGGTTTTCATACCCAAAGACTGAATCCACTGGAATTTAGGTGGACAAACCGTAAGATCAGGAGGAAACAAGGTGGAGGTAAAATGAGCAGAGAAAACAAGCTGCTCAGTGGTTGCTGAACTTGGCATTCAACTTTGCTTTTATTATAAAAGTATGAAGGAAGTTTCTTCAGTGGATTCTATCTCCTATTCTTCATCTGACAGCTTTTGTTAAGGCACTAATATGTGGTGTTACCTAGACAAGTGTTGCCAGACCATCATTTTGTTCTGGCACGTGGCACCACCAGTAGGCTGCAATGCTGCACGTGCCATACAGTATTCTGGTGAGACAGGAAACAGGGAATGGCCAAAGGGCTGGAGAGAGATAGAGAGCAAACAGAAGAAAACATTCTTCTGTGGATACAGTAAGGTAATTTAGAAATGGACCAGAACTGGATAGCTGGCAGTCCCACAACGAACTGGATTTGGGAAATTAATAACAAAATTATCAGGGACCACTGCCTCATTACTTGTTTAATGCAACTGCTTAGTTGTCTTTTTTTTTCCCGAAGTCACATATGAATTTGAATTTTTTTAGTTAACTGGTCTTTTTTAGCTAGTTTAATATTTCGAAAACCTGTTATGGGTACGTGGCATAAGCTGCTACGGGACTGAAAAAGCGTTCATTTTTATGACCTCAGAGACAGTTCCCTGTGAGCATTGGGGCTTGGGGGCAGAATCTTCACCTTACATGCTTGCAGCTTGGGAAAAGCAAAAGAGATATTGGTATATTTTACTTTAATAGAAGGACCTGAACAAAGAAGTCTATGAACTCATTCAATAGTAACAATTCTAATGCTGTAGAAATTTTTGAAAATGTAGCTTTCTCTGTCTCCAAAGTCTTCATACTAATGTAACAATTGTCTTCTAGAAGTAGAAATAAATGAGATTAAACATACCAACATATCTAAATGTCATGAAAAGGAGTGGGATGACTAGAGAGAAACCATACAGTAGAAAAATCACTGTGAATTAGGTATATGTTATCTTACTGTATAAATAATCTACTTCAATTGCAGCAATATAGAGGCCTCCTAATTAAGAATCTGTTGTACTAATTAGTTGTCAGACTAATCTTTGAACTTTTTGCGTTAAGTTTTCAAAGTATATGAAAATGTTTTATAGATCTAAAGTTAGATGTGAGAATGGTATGATAAACATGAGCCACGAGGCTAAAACAGGAAAAGGGAGTAGGTGACAATGGTAAGTGAACAGAATATTTGTAGTTGAGAGATCTGTGTGTGCTTCTGCACTACCATAACGAACAGCTGATGTGGTGGAGGCAGATCATCTTCACTTTGTTTTACAGTACTTTACAGTGGAGCAAGCTTAAGGACAGAAGGAAAGGTTGAGCTCTATTACCCTGTGAATGCTTTCTTGCAGAAGAGTAATCTTCACTTTGACCACTGACAAAGTAGGTGGGAACATAAGAACTAAGTCTTCCCTGTAAATTGCAGAAATTCTGAATGTGGTTGTCTCCACATAGCAGTTAGTTATTTTGGTGATGTGGGAAGACTATCTCATAAAGATTGTAACTGCACCATAATTACTGAGATAATTTATCCATGTTACAAAATCTAACTATGTTAGGTGTTGAAATTGCGCTCAATTTCACTGGATCACTAGATTGAAAGTTTTCTTTGGTTTTCCCTCTGTATATCCAAGTACTTGTATAAATCTGGTGTTTTTATGCTTTCAGATCAATTACATTCATGTAATTCTCTTAGGGAAGATGTCAGGAATACCTGTAGCTGTTTTTGAAATGCTAAGTATTTGAAGCTGAAATAGGAAATTTCTCTCACTAAAACAAAACCAGCATTCTCAAAGGCTGCTCTTAGGATGTTTGGTAAAATCAGAACTTTCTCTAGTATTTTTCATCACTTTGCACACAGACAATTGAGACCAATTCACAAGCTTGTGCATAATATAAAAATGGTTGACCAGTCCTCACATTGTAGATTCTTGGGTTAAAATATTTTTGTATCTCAAAAATACTTCATGCTCTGTTTTTCAGTGAAAAAACTCGCCATCCTTACAAGAGTTTTTTTCTAAAATTAGAAATTGAAACCTACGAATGCTGCACTTCAATCATGTAAATTTATTTTTTATATAATTTTCCTTCCAAGTATGGCATCTAATACAACAGTTGACAAAATAAAGAGAGCTGTACTACTCCACTTGTATTTTTATGAGGTGTACAAAGCAGCACATAGCCATGTAAACAGCATTGCTTCCTTCAAATGAAGGATTATATTTAAATTACATCAACTCAAAGTTAGGAATTAAAACTCCATATCTGCTCCTATTGTATTTGCCTTAACAGATATTCTCACTAATGAGGCTTGAAACAAGTTCACCCTGCACTGGTGGACTCAGTAGCAGGGATTTAGCAACTGTTCTCATACTTACTGGTACTTCTCCTCCATTACCTCCACTTTTAAAAGCAAAGTAGCATGTGGCCTTGGATGTGTGTGTGTGGGTTGTTTTTATTTTGTGAGTCCTTATCATTCTGACTGAAATAATATTTGTTTCTGCCAAACAGTTAAACCTGCAGCCTCTGGGTTTTATTTCCCTGTTGCTCTAAACTTCAGATAAAATGTCTATTTTGTTATTGCTGTTCTTAAAATTAATTCTGAAAAAAAAAGAAAAATAGTAGTCAGTTTATTACTTTTTTTTCCCTCTTTGATTCCTCCTTGCTATGTGATGGGAAGACTTGAGTCCTGCACTACTGAATGTGAGCAGGTAGAAATTCTGGCAGCAAGTGTTGCTCCCTGCCCTAGAAGAGCTCTTGGGTATAGTTGTAACTCTCACATTAAATCCACCTTCTTCATCAGCATCCATTTATAATTTTTCATTGTATCTGAGTTTGGAGAGGGAGTTTTTAGGAGTAATGAAGTAAATTAATCTTCCATGAGCGGTGTTGGTGAAACAGGGAAGCTTTCTGCAAATGAGGCTTTTGTGAGAATCAGGCAATTTTGTCTTGGTATGGAGTTCGACTTCTTTAGATTTATTTCCACCCCATGAGGCTTTAATACTTCCACATAATCTTGAATGAGGAGAAACCTTCCTTCAGAAAGGACATCCATCCCCCAAAACAAACAAAGGATTTCTGCTGATGTTCACCTGTGTGTTGTGGTTTAGAGCATGACACTGAACCACAGAAGAAATAAAAGCATTCTTCTAAGAACAATATTGGACACTGGCTGGAAGATGTTAACTAAACTGTTATGCTGAGAAAAAGACAAAACCAAAGTGAGATTATTCTAATTTAAAATAATTTTCTCTGTGTTCTGCCTTTGATGTTTTTGAAGAATGGGAAATAGAGAAGGGAAAGAAAAAAAGTAATGGGCAAATGGTGGCCTGTGATCCCAGAGCACAAAGGGGTAGTTTCTGCTTCTTCTTCTTAAAAAGAGTATTTTGATAAAACTGTGTAGTAATTTTGAAAAAAAATACTTTTGTTCTGAAAGAGTTTATATTTGGGTTTGTTATATTTTTATTATTTTTTTCTTATATTGTGCAGAAATTATTTCCCTTCTTAGGTGGATTCCTCCCACTTAACAATTATGAGTCAGTTTAATAAAGCTGCTGAAGACTTTAGGAAGTAAGCTGTGTCACTTGGTTCAGTGCAGTAAAGATATTCCTACAGAAGAAATTTGCCATTTATTTTTTTTCCACTGCTCTTTTATTAATAGATTAAAAAGCCCCAGTTTTATATGACTGTAATTTCTGTTCAGCATCCAACCTTTCTTCTCTTCAACTGAACAAATACTGGACTCCTAAACATCTGATAACTGTTACTTTGGATGCCACCCTTCCTGGGGATTCTTGAAGTTGTAATATGGAGTCTTCTGGAAGACTTTTTTTCTTCAGTCCTTACTAAGGTTGTATGCTAGAAGGCTCAAGGCTTGTCTCCTTTATCGATGATATTTCCATTGTGCAAGAAAATGTTTTCATTTATTGCATGCAGTATCCATTCTCCAGAGGGATCTCATGCAGAGATGCCATGCTTACACGTAACTGAATGCTATTTTTGGGAGAATTCATAGCCCAAGCATTCCCCTCTGCAGTGAAAATACCTAACATTATCTAGGGACAAAACAAAATTGTGTTCCACAGAATTCCATGGAATGTGGCTTCATGGAAATTTTTCTCCTGCCCTTCAGTTTCAGAATGCTCACACTGTATTGAATGATCTAAAATTCTAGCCCAGCTTGCCAGTAAGGTGTTTGAATTTTAACAGCTGAATTCTGCTTACTGATGGAATGTATGGTAGGAGCTACTTAGATTCTTTTCTCTCCACAGCTGGCAACTTTGAAATGTCAGCCACATTTGACAGAAGGGGAAAAAAAAATTTGGATTTCCCATCATCAGCTCCTTTTCAAAGTCTAACAACATTACCATATTTTTTCCAACTGTGGAGATGATCAAATGAGTCTTTTAAAATATACTAAACTAAAGTTACTGAGTTCTATTGAGTTCTTGTTTGTCCTAATAGTGTAGGTTGAAAATCCATGACTGGTTTGAAATGTTTTTTGCTAACAAGTCACATCTCATCATAAGAATTGAAGTGAGGAACAGAAGATGCAGATGGAGAGCAATGGTTGATTTTAATACCTTGGCAGGGTGCAGCCAAAATGAAATACTAAACTCTATGCTGCTTTTGCTTTTGGTACCAGTTTGGGCATATAAAGTGGGTTGAGGTCAACTCTAATAAAATGGTAGAATATGTGTATCTCCAGGTAGCCAATATAAAGATTAAAAAGTTGTTTGACATGGAAGATTATACACTGTTCTGATAGTGACCTTACCTTGGCTGTAGGTCATTTTCTAGGAAGATGACGAATTATTTTTGCAGTTCTTCACTCTGAACTTTTGAAAATAAGAGAAAAAACCCCACAATTGTGTAATTTTATAGTGGCGTTGGTATTTGATTTCTGAATGTGAATTCATTTGAGTGGCTTTCAGCCTTGTGTATCCAGTCATTCTGTGGTTGTACAGGAAAAATTGAGAGGTTATTTATACATGGAGATGATGTTTTGAATGGTTTGAACACATGTATTAAAGTTGAAGCAGTTGGATTCATCAATGGCCATGTAAAGACAAAACATTTTCTGAAATAGTAAAAATTTCTGATTGTCTATGAATTACTTATTTTAGGTGGCTGCACCTGGCTGTTTCAGGAAACTTAAAATGACGACAAAGGCAGGCTATCACATACAAAGGTGAATCTGCATTCTAGTGCTGTTTGGCAAATGTTTCATATTTGTTGGTCTATTTTTCTTAATACTGGTGTCAGTAGGCATTTATTGCTGCAAGACTGCATAGCTTAGTTATCAGCACAATATTTGACATGTTACCCAGGTTGTCTTTGTCACAGGGATTGAAAAGAGTGCAGAAATGGTTCGGCAACAGGCTGGAATTTTCTTGTTGTATGTCAGCACGTGGAAGGGTGGGAAAGTAAAAGGTCCATTGGCAGATTCAGGTACTTCTATAGATGGAGGTCAAGAAGAGCAGAGCATTATACTGCAGAGTATAATGAGCATCCTTTGGTCAAAGTATTCTTTGCTTGCTGTCCTGAAGTGCATACCAGGAACAAACAAATTCTAATATGACTGGCCAAATAGACCTGGTAATATCCTGCATGTTTGTGAGATCAGACCTCCCAGCTGAGAGAACAAATATCTCCTTGAAACTCACAGAAGAGAATCAGACTTCTTGGAAAGCCCCCAAAGGTTGCTGTTGCAGTGTGGATGTCATTTTGTATGTTTTTAGCTACACCATATAGGAAAAGTACGCTCTGTACTGCAGAAAGAAGAGAACTTGGGAGCTTCTTTCACAGTGTGCTTCTGAGCCCAGGTGCATGAGGGCCCATAGTTGTGTGTAGTGTGAATGCTGAGCAGAATGCTGTTGTGAAATGGGGATGATGTGGTGCAGAAAAAGTTTGTCATGTCATCATTCAGTTCATATTTCAATGGGTCATTAAGTGCAAGTACAGAAGCTTTGTTTTGCTTGAGGTAGCAGAGTAATGTTCATTTGCAGGTCTGTTCAGTTTGCTGCAAGGATGCAAAACTCTACATTTTACATGTATTTTTATTGCAATTTTAGTAAGTGCACAATTACATTTCAAGAGTAGGTTTATCCTAAAAATTAGCTTCATGAATCTTCTTTTGGAGAATTCATCTTAATACAATTTCTAAAAAAATCCTCTGGCAGCAATTAGTAGCTGAAACTAAGATTTAATATTTTTAATAATTCCAATAAATCTGTTTCCAAGGAGGAACCTTAAAATGCTGCTATGGCATCTAATGAAGTAAAGCAAACAACTATAATGCACAGTTTCCAGGATCAGCTGAAAGATTCTGCAGGAATCAAATCAGATTTTTCTTCCTACTTCCCACCTTCAGAAGTGCTGAAGAGAAAGTGGGACAGCATTTAGTCTATGTTCATCTCCTTTGAGTTTTAACATTGTCTAGTGAATAAATATTATTTGAAATCAAGAATGCTTATGCTGCTTTTTTAAAATAAAAAATACACTTGTTTGCAGACTTACTTAGCAATCTGTTTCAGTTATCTTCGAAGGAGACCATGTCTCTCCTTGCAGAAAGTGACCTGCCAGTGTTGTAAAGTACAGCAATACTTGGAACACATCAAGGAGCAATCTCTCTGGCTAGTGCTTTGAAAAGGCAAAAACTATAATACAAAATTTAAGTATTTATTTGCAGAGTTAGCCTTAAATGTCACAATGTTGTTTCTGAACTTCTGTAGTGTTTGTTTACAGGAGAAATGTTCCAACACCTGCACTTTAGGATTGTAAACAGATTATGTCTCTTATTGTCAATGTTTGTTTGCTTTATGTCACTACAAAACCCAGTCTTTCTTGCCTTGTTTAAATCTTGCATACTTTTCTGTAGTTTTGTTCAGATTTCAGCCTATAGCAATAAAAACACATTGATTTCTGACACGAGCAGATGTTGGAGAAACACAGAAGCCCTCGGAAGTGTCTGAGGTCTGCATGCAGAATAGTATGTTTGCCTACAGAGATGTGATATGTACTGCACGCCATTTTGAAGACCAACTGTTTCTTTGACAAAGTACTGGAAATAGGCTTATTAAAAGTACAGTATCTGAGGACAACATCAGAATCTTCTTTGATAAATCTGTTCTTAGAGCTGCTTGATCGGGTGGCTGAAGAAGAGGCTATTTGCTGTGAAGTCTGTCTGCACAGCTCCTCAGTGGCCTTTGCCAAAGGAAGATCCAGCTGTTTCTGCCTGCTGTACCAGTAAATACACTATCCTATGCTGGTGAATGCAGCACAGCGCTGTAGGTTATTTTTGCTCAAAAGCAACATGATGTGTTGTGTATAGGGTATTCCTGTAAACCCAAGTTGCCCTTTTGACTGGGGTTTTTGAATAAAATTTTAGTGCACTGGGATTTTTTCTGCAGGGAGCCATGATGCCCAAGACTATTATATTACATTGCTTAGATCACAAAAATCACTATAATTTTTTCTTTTTGCATTTTTCGTAAAGAGCCTTAAATATCAAGCCCTGAAGCCTTTTAATGAAAGAAAAAAAGTATTTTAAGTAAGTAAGTTTTTAAAATATTGTTCCTTCTGTCCTGGAAAAAACTATTATTTCTTCTTGATAATGGCAGTAGTAACCCCAGGCTGATAAAATATATGCTTTATGCCCCATAAGAAAGTTTTCAGAATGCTCCATAAATACAGCAAAGTGCCTAGGACTATTAATATCACGTATAGCTGCAAGATTAAAATACCTGCTTGCTAGTAAGTCATGATTAATGTCTTCTGCTTGTTCAAGTGACTCTCTAACGCTTTAAAATCTCCACTAATTATCTATGCATATGTGTGCACATATATCTGAGAATGGATGAGTCTTTCTGGGTTTTCCATCTTTTGGTGTTTTAATTTTTTGAAGTTACTGTTCCCTCTGGATGATCAGTATTGCATTTGTAGAAGTTACATCAATCATCTGATTAAAAGGACAATTCTTGGGTATTTTTCCAATGCTATGAGTTAAACCATTTAGTAATATTTTATTTTTTTAAAAAGCTAAAATTAACTCTGACAATGGCCCTTTTTATAAGAAAGTAGTTTAATTGTTAATAGTTTCTTGGTGTTTGTGTAAAGCACAAATCTGAAAAAAAAAATCATTTGGAGGTATTTTGATTTCATCATGGAGTGTTATTAGCCTTTTGGGCTTTGGGTTTTTTACCCTCTGACCAAAAGGTATATGTACCTCTTGGACCAGAAACCCTTTCATTTTCATTATTTGAACCAGTGAATGGCCAGATCTGTTTGGGCAGGCTTGTGCTCTCCCAGTGCTGATTCTATAATAATAAATCTCATGTTGCCTCTTAAAAGTGGAGCATGAGCTAAAATCAACCTCTCCATTCTCTCCCAGTGCTCATTATTGCAGTGTATCTACTAAGAAAAAAAGGTCAGCAGTTTCTTTTGCCCATCCAGTTCACTCAGGTTGCTGCCCTGTCATGCCAGAATCTACTGTGTAAGCTGGTTCTGTGGGCACAGTGACATGGAAAATTTCAGGACACAATCAGTTGTGTTCTTCCAGGAGATGGCGCCGTAACCTCATTAACGAACACCCAACAAAATGGGAGGAGAAAACCAGCGAGATTTCTTCGCAGATAAGAAATTGCAGGGATTTGAAGAATGGATTTGAAATGGAGCTAGTGAATTTTATTTTTCTTGACAAGCTACTGAAGCTTTCTGTTAAGACTGGCTTATTTCAAAGTTTTATTTCAATCCTTTGCAAGCTGTTTCTGAGGTTCACTTCTGTCATGTAAATTTTGTCGAAGTTTGTGCAGGTGGGTGGCCACCAGGCAATGCTCCTGTAGCCAGATGTTTGCTGGTGGTCCAGTCTGGATGGCTGGCTGCTGCTGCTGCAAGGAGTTCAGTAAATCCCTGGGCCCCTCCAGCTGAGTTACATGGCTGAAAAAGCAGATTTTGTAGCATGGTTCCATATTTTCTTTCTACCTTGCTAATGATTTCCCTTCTTGCGGGCATTCAGCAGTTAGCTGTAATGGAATGGTGGCTCTTAACATGAGAGACCTCACAAAACTAGGTTTGGATTCTGGTGAGCAGATGGGTGTGTCAGCAGTGATTGCCTTCCCCTGAATGAGTGCATTCACTTCTTAAGTGGTAAAATTTAGGTGTTGGGCAACAGCACACTGACTTACTTTGCAGGTCTGGAGTTTAAACAAGAGAGGACTTTTAATTTATATTTCTAATCTAAGTTGCCCTGGCAACCAAAACCATTTTTTTTAATTTTTAATTTTTTAAAAATTATGTATTAAAATACAGTTTTACAATTTGATCATAAACCGAACAAAATATGCAACAAGACCCCAGTTCCAATGGTAATATTCTCTGATGCTGCAGAACTGGGGTTTCCATTCTGGGACACCTGACCAAAGGGAGGAAAACTAGTTATCTAGGACCAGCTGTACATGATTCTAATGAACCACAGCTTGTACCATAATTGTAAGAAAGGCTGGGGAAGGTAACTGCCCAGCAGTTGTCCCTGGAGATGTCTGTGCAGGCCCAACAGCAGCTTCAGGAGCTCACAAACTCTTTTGAGGTGGTTTTGGCAGACCTGCACTTCATGCTGCAAGTACTCTAATAAATGCTGCTCTATCATCTGATAGAGCTCTTAGGGATAGGACTCTACAAAAGTCAAAACATTAAATTATTTTATTTGAAATATACAAATGCTAATACAAATATGTGGATTAAAAAAAAAGCCCCAAAAATCTGATAGATCCTATAAATCTCTGTACCTGGTGCTGAACACTGAAAAGGAGGTGATGAGTGTTTTGAATGATTTGTCCATCCTGCAGTAACTGAGCAGAAATGACTGGAGATGGAAGCTTTCTGCTCCAGGCAGCAGTAGAGGCAGAAAGAAAGCTGTCAAATCCAGTGAGCACAAACACTGACCAAAACACATCCTTGCAGATGTTCTTCTCTGCCACTGCTATGGGAGATAGCAGAATTTGGATGTCTGGCTGGAACTTATTTTATCTCACTTGTAACCATTTTTGTTATTTTCAGTCTTGCAGAGGGTTTTCTTTTATTTGTTTGCTTTTAATTTCAGCCATTACCCTCATCCTCAAGCCCTCAGAGCAGAGCTTTTCTCTGAGGTGCCCACAGCTCACACCAGCACCAGACCAAATAAAAATCCTGAATGCCTTTATTGTCTCTCTAAGGAGTATGTTTTGTCCAAGGGTAGTCCAACATCTATCATCACACTGCATTAGTGTTGTAAAGGAGTTTTGGTTAGGGTCTTGTGAATGGGGAAAAAGGCAGAGCAGCAAGCACTGAACTCGGGTGCTAGGAAAAGCTGCGGAGACATGGCTGTGGACTCACTTCTCACTGCCTATTCCCAGCTAGGGTCCTGAGCACATTTTGCCCCTTCCCATCACAGTTTCATTGTTAGTTTCCTAGTATCTTGAAGGAGTTTATTCCTTCTCAGTCAAGGAAATCTTGAGAGAGGTCTCATGCCAAAAAGGACTAGTTTGGTGAGTTGAAGTAGATTCTGATTTTCTAACTCATCCAGCTCTCCTTGCTATTTTCCGCTTTTGTTTAAGCTCAACAAGCCTGTGCTCCTCCATAGCCTCCTCCTGGTGCTCAGAGCATACAATATGCCCATCAGCCTCCTGGGTTTGTTTGGAACTTCCTGTTCAGGTCAGCACTGTTTATTCACAGCTGTTCCCCTGCAGAGGGATTCCTTCACTCAGCACGATCTAAATTCGTCACTCTTCTGCTGACTCAGTCTCTTTGGGCCCAGAACTGTTGCTGGTATTCCTTTACAATGTTCTCAGTAAAAGTACACGGTGTCTTGGCTTCTGTGGCAGATCAACAGTTTCCTCATCTGCTAGGATGTGTCTCTGATCTACCTTGTTTTTTTGAATTTCACCTAAATCAAGGGCTTCATTCACTGAGTGGTTTCTCCTGCCAAGTACAATGCAGGGAGCCACTTCAATTTCTGTCTCCGAAAAACAGCTTCGGAATAAAACTGAAACAAAATTTGTGAAGATTTTGAACATGATGCAGTTTAAAATTGGTTTATTCTCATGTGTATGGAAACCAGGCTCTGTGTGCTTGCTTGGGGTCTAAATGTAATAAAACTCAGTGCTAATCTGCTCAAACATTATAGCTGAAAAACTGCTGAAGAAAACTGTAGCTTGGGTACCTGAGGGGAAAAAGGAAAAGAAAATTAGCTTTCGTATACATTTCAAAACTCAAGGTACAAATACACTCTTAAGTTGACCTGCCACCTGGATGTGCTGATGCTCCAAATGTTAACGCTGCCATCAGAACTTGCTGGTTTTACCAGAACGCAGTTTCAACCTCAAGATTTGCATTACACGACCAGCCTGGATTTAAGGCATCAAAATTATAATGAATTTACTAAGATACTGACAATTCTTTTTGTATGAACAGCTTGTCAAGGATGGCTCTTACAGCACTCTCAGAGTAAAAAATACCAACTGAAATGTTATCTTAGTTAAAACAAAATTAAAGTCAATTTGACAGAGCTGTCTTTTTCTCATTCATAGAGTGATGCTCTAAATATCATCCCTTTGTCAGAAGATGAGGGAGGCCCCCACTGCTCTCCAACACACCCTAATTGGAAAGGAAAACTGGAACATCCTGAGGCTTGAGAAAATTCAAAAAGGAAAAAGATATATTTTAAAGTATACACTACTTGACTGCTCAGTACTTATTATGGAGCAGTTTTGTGCTAATTAGCATGTGTGTGCTGTTTCTGGAAGAACCAGAGCATATAAAGCTGCAGAGAATGTCATAAAACTGACATGCTTGAGTGCTCTCAGCTATCAAGAAGTGAATGGGTAATTTTAGATGTACAAGCAAGCAATGAGGAGCTTTTTTTTCAGGCTTCAAATGTACCCCTGTGTGTGGAGGTCCAATATTATATGGCAAATATTGGAGTAAGGAGAAATTGTCCATTTAAAAAAACCCTGTATCCTGCTGACAAAGCAAAAACTCTCTCACTAAGTTCATGTACCCGTTAAAACTCAATGAGAAGAAAATGTTTGAGATTTAAATTTTTTTTCTCATGACTGAAATTCAATGTGGAGCAGCTTGATGCCACTGGTTAGAACACTACCATAGAATGCAATTGAGCTAGGAGCTGCATGGAACAAACACAAGGGCTGGTTTGCTTGTACATTTACAGGCTTTCAGCTCCATTGCTCTAACAATAGGAAAAGTGACTGTTTAGCAGTCGCCGTCTCTGGCAGAGCCTGCATCTCCAGCTTCAGGAATAGGTTTGCTTCCATAATGGCAAAGAGATTACATTGCACCATTCTGGCCAAGAAGGGCCTTTATTTGCAGCTTTTACAGCTCTGCTGCCTGAATTGTTGTTTCCTGGATGTGAATGCTCACCTTGAACTTTCAGATCCGGTTCCTTCATGATATTTATTCTAGTGAACAACTGAGAGCATAAATCTGCTCTGAGTTACCTTGTGCATAACCCAGTTAATTTCCCTAGGTATGAAAAAGCCACCAATTTTTATAATTTTTAAAGTTTCAAATTACATTGACACGCATTAATATACCTATTTTTGTTTAACTTTGGTGTGTTTTTAAATGAATTACATCTCAGTGTGTCCACAGAGGCCATGAAAACACAAAATGCATTTTAATGGATGACAAAAGGACACAGCATTCTCTGTGATTGTCATGTCAGTTAACTTCTGAGAATAATATTTTCATATTATCTCATGCTTTCTAAATCATTTGCTTTAGCTTCAGAGTATTTATAGGAACTGCCTGCACAGGTTAGAGAGAAAAATACTGTTCTCCTTTCTGTCCCTGCAGAGGTTATCTGGCTCATCTCTTACAAACTGGCATGCTTTATCAGCTGTAGAGCACTGGCTTGACAAGAAAGAGTTTCTTTCCAGGGCGAGGAAGGATCCAAAATTTGGGAACGAGTTACTAACAGAAGAGAGGCAGCTGAAGAAGAAGCAGTGAGACGGTGTGAAGCTGCTGTGGAGCCTCAGATAATTGCTTTTAGGGCTTTAATAAATACAGGTGTAAGGTTATGGTTAAAAATTTCACATATAGGGCTGGGGAGAGCTGTGAGATGGGACATTACCTGATCCATCCAGACTAACCAGCAAAGCTAACCATGAAACACCAGCAAAGAAGCTACCCTGTACCAGAGGTGTAAAATTCTTTGGGAATAGAACATCAGGAATAACTCTCTGGACCTCTATGGGCAACATGTTCCAGTGCTTGACCACCCTCATTAAAAAACAAAACCAAAACACCAACAAATGAAAAACTTCAGAACTTTTCTACTTTGTTTCATCTATGCTTCAACTCATACCTATTGCCCCTTGTCACTGTACATCCTTGTCTTTACTCATTTCCTCCCCCATTCGAGCATTCTCACAGGGGTGAGATCCCTCACAGAGCTTTCTCTTACCCAGGTGGAGCAGCCCCAGCTCTCACCTCCTCCCTCCCAATGTCAGGTGATGTCCTGGCCCTTCCCTGGACCTGCTCCCGTCTGTCCATGTCCCCCTCACACTGGGGAGCCCAGGACTGCATCTGGCACTCCAGGTGTGTCTCAGCCCAGGAGGCTGCTGGCCTTCTTGGCCACCAGGGCACATTGCTGCCTCCTGCTCAGCTTGGTGTCCATCAGCACTCACAGGCACTTTTCTGACAATGTTTCCCTTTATGAGGTTAGAAGTGAAAATGGGCTGCCCTGTCCAGAATTAAATTCCACGCAAGTAATGGCAAAACTGAAAGAGTCGTGTTCTACGCCAAATCAAAGATAGCAATTTTTTCTTCAATGTAAATGGAAATATTGATTATTCGAGATACTGCTGCACTTTTCCTTGCTAGGTTTTTCTCTGCTCTCTTAATTTCCAAAAAAGAGATTGCAGGCACTAGTGAGAGAATCAGCTTCATCTTGTGGATCTCAATCTGATTTTGTTCTTTTTTTAACTATCACTAGTCTAAAATGAAACTGTAGATTAATCTGAGGTAAGTTTCACTCAAGGTGCCTTATTAGGGCTGTTCTGCTCTGTTTAAATGCTCTTGTTTAGGTAAAAAATACCAGAAAAAGTGTACTTCCTCAAGGATGCTGGCTCAGGCATGCTGGACTCCTGAAGCAGAACGTGTGTGGGGAGGGCTTTCCACAGTAAGTGCTCCTTATGGCCACCAGCAGCTTCACTACACCCCTAAACTTCATTAATTGCACTTGAGAATGCTCCAGGAATACTGGGGTCATTGCTGGCTCTTTGCAGAAAGAAGCTGTTGCATCCTTTCCAACACTGTGTCTGTCTTAGGCCAGAAGGTTGCTCCTCTCGTACTTTAGCTTTGGGGACTCTGTCATGTTTTATTTGAAAATTGTCTTCTTGACAGCCAGGCACAGCTGTGAGGCTGACAATAGCTAGATAAAGAAAAGTGTAGGCTGATCCAAACTGGTATAACTTCCGCCACAAAATGGGCCGAGTTCTTACAACAGTCACTGTTATAAACATATTACTCTCAATGTTCAGTTACACAAAAGTTATCTGTGTTCCTCCTGCTGAGTTCAAGCCTGTTGCAATTACTGGGATTGGGATAAGGGTTTCATTATTTTACCTTGCTTCTCCAATCCTTCATAATGGAGCAATTAATTTTAAGATGTGCATTTTGCAGAAAGAATGAAGAACTGGTACTATGAAAAATATCACCAGACAACACAACTTTTATATCTGCTGAAAGAGCCTGAAAATGTCCTATAATTAACAGCTTCTTGAGGTGCTCCATCAAGTCAAAAGCTATTGTTAAAATTAATTCAAGTGTTGGCAAAGCCATGGGGATTCTTTACTGCAGCAGACAAAGCAGGATGGTAGAATATAATCAAAGATTTCTATTGTGGTATAAATGACTGCAGCAGCACATAGTGATGATCCATGTTGCAAACCAGACCTCTAGAGTAGCTGAGTCAAAATTTGTCCTAGATGTTTTAATGTGAGATTTTGATTAATAACTTTGGAGCATTAAGAACAGACAGAATAGATCTGATACTACCATGAATGAAGAGAAACTCATTTAGGTATATAATTGCATTTATCAAGTTGTAGTGTGCTTCAAGTGAAAGTGCTTTTTCCAAAAGTGCAAATTCTGTATTTTATTGAAAAGTAGTTGAATTATTTCCATTGAACTTACTGTTAGATCAGTCACTACATTTAGAAGAACAGTTATGAAGACCATTATACTTCAATGAAATCAGTGTAATGCTTGGCTGGTTCTAAATAACAATAGTTAAGAACTATCATAACAAAACTCCCATAAACATAATTTTCACAATTTCCACTTGTAGAGTTTTACATATTTCTTGTCACACACTGCTATGACCTCTGCTGTACCCTGTCGTTTTGTTTAGAAGAATTACAGAAATATTTAGGATGGAAAAGAGCACTAAGATCCCAAGTCCAGTTGTTAACCCATCACTTCCGTGTTCACCACTAAACAATGTCTCTAACTGACACACCCACGTGCCTTTTTAACATATCCTGGGATGCAGAATACCTGGGCAGCCTGTTCCAATATTTGGCAACTCTTTCAGTGAAGAGGTTTTTTCCTAATATCCCACCTAAACCTCCCCTGGTGTAACAGGGAGGCTGCTTCCTTTTACAGAATTTGGAGATGTGATGGCAACCTGAAAATGGAATATTTGAAGGTCTGTAAATCTTTCTATTTCTTGGTTCTCTTTGTAGCTGCAATTCTGTAAGAATTTTTAATCTGGTTTCATTAAAGATTTTGTAGCAAGCTTGTTGGAAAATCCCTGTCCCCCAGTGGTAAACTGGTTAACTGGTCAGCTAACTGTGCATTTTGCCATAGCAGCTATAACCCTGCCTAGCTAATTCCTTCAGAAGTGCTGATGCACTAGGAACATGTCTTTCAAGAGCTGAGGTCTGCTGCCTCATCTGGGCAATGGAAAAGATTTTGTGAATCAATATCACTCTGAATTTTAAGAACACTTTGACAGAGCAGGTAGTTTCTTACTGCTGTACAAAAAGCTATTGGTTTCTACGAATACAATGCTATTTTTCTGTAGCATTAGGTGAAAAAATGTAAAGGGATAAAGGAGAGTTTTGAAAAGGAAGGTCACTGAGAATGAAATGTCAGGAAAACCATGGTGTCTTCTAACAAAGCCTGCAAGTGGTCATTCTGCAGTAATATTTTGCTGCTGTACATGAACACAACTGAAATATCCTGGCAAAGGTTTTTTCAACACCATCCCGAGCACCATGTCAGGCTACTACCTACTGACAATTTTATGGGGGCTTTGCTCGGGCAGTGCTCCCCCTCACCCCTGCTGTGTGCCAGACACCTGGTGCTGAGGGGCACCACCTTGGGCCGTGTACAAAAGCTGAAATTTGCCCCTGGTGACTTGCAGACTCTGGTGGGACCACCCTCAGCCCTGCCTGTGTGGCCTGGGCACTTGGGAAGTTTCACCAGCGCTATTTGCTGAGGCTCCTTGCCTGCAGCCCCCCACAAGTCTGGAGCTCCTGCGTGGCTGCTCTGCTGCCAGCTGGGCTGTGCTGAGCTGTTTTCCACCTGCCTCAGCCCCACTGGCACAGGACAGTCTTGGAGTGTCCCTGGACCTGATCATTCTTGCTTTAAGTAATGATGCTTTTCACCACGGACTTCAGACAGCTGGGAGTGAAGCCGTGTTCTAATTTACATTTAATCAAGAGTATTTCTCTCTTTTCCTTTTTCAGCTTTGCTTTGCATCTTGTTTTTCCTTATTTGTGTATATTAAAAATATGCAATAAAAAAAGATCTGTTAGTGTTCAGCACTCTAAAAATCAGAGCAGAGCAATTTCTGAACTTTCTCTGCCTGACAGTGCTAGTAGATTTTCCAGGGCCAATAATCACAAAATGTCAGCATTGTTAAATGGGGACAATAAATTTTCAAACAGTTCCATAACATGATTTTACCAGACATTAAAAAGGTCAGGCATGAACTGTAAATAAATTCCCATCTCACAGCTATATGCCTCTTTTGTTAGAGAATAAATTATCATTAAGATAAGCAGTCAAACAGTTATTATCCTGTTTTGTTATGGCCCTATATTTTGCTAGTTAGGTAGTTAGGCTGTCCTGCAAAGAAAAGAAGGCTCAGTAAAAGTATGTAAATTCCCCTTTTATAGAAAAGACCATGAAGAAAACAAATTTTAGAGAGAATCTTGGATCAAATCTAGGCTGTGTAGTTTGGCATCTCCTTTCTGTGATTTTTTTTGATATTGTGCCAGGGGCAAGAAGGAGCTCCAGTACCCAGACACATCTGTGTGGACAGGTCTGATCTCATGTTCACTGCAAACCTCTTCAGACCCCAGCTACTGATTTCAGTGGCACTTATAAACAACCATGTTAAATAGTCATGTATCCTTGGATCTGAGGGACAATAATTTTGTATAGGGCAATCCTTGCTACTTGGGAACTCCAGAAAAGGTAGGGGGTTTCCTGTACCTTAGCAAAACTTTTACTAAGTCGAATCATCCATCTAAATTAACTTGCAGGGGAAAAGGGATACTGTCATATTTTACCCATAATCTCTGTAATAATTTTCTGTAGAATTGAAATGTCTTTTATGGGGAAGAGGAGTAGGTGGAAAGAGAGGTCTTGGAGGAACAACATGGTCCTGCCACCACCACCTCCTCTCCTGGGGATCAGTAGTACATTGCAGGGAGTGAATTTTAGGAGTATAAAGGAAGAAGTGAACAGAATGTCAGTTTAGACGAGGAAAAGATGAAAGATGTAGGCATTGAAAGACTTGGGAAAACAGGAGTAAGAGAGAGTCAGGAAGAAAGGAAAAGATGGACTGATTTGAAAATGGAAGGAAGGGACAGAGCAACTGTAGGATACATTGAAAATGAAAGAAATCCCTCCCAGAGCAGGAGAACACATGCACACCAGCTGGCTTTGCTTTGTAGGCAGCAGTGGAACATCCCAAATGGTTTGCATCTGAAATCTTTGACACCCAAGCTGGTTCTTCTGGGGAAACTGGGACTCACAGCACACAGGGAAAGACAAGTTTGTCATTGCAAAGGCTTAGCTGTGAATTGCTCAGATTATCAAGATTACCTGTTATCAGGTCTTGTGGAGCAGCAAGGAAAAGATGAAGAAAGGCAATTATTTTTCATGCATTAGAGGGTTTCTGTCTGCCCCACAGACACTCCTGCTGAGGCCACATGAAGATTTACACTGCAGTCATAGTAAATTAGATTTTCAGTATTCTTTCATATGCAACAAAAAAAAAATACTATGCATAATATCTTACCAGGTAAAACAAAATCTTTTTATGGACATGCTGTAGGTGTCTATTAAAACACACCATGTTGATCTGTCACCCTGATTTGAGTTGTGTAGAGCATCTCATCACCTTGTAGGTTGAGGAATGTTCCAAGGCTGATTTTTCCAAAGGAAGAACTCTTCTGAAATGAAAAAACCCAACCACATGAAGATTTAACAGGCAGATGGTCTTGGATGTAAATATATTTGCTTTGGTGGAATAGAAAGTTGATAATAGAAATTAAATCTTTTCCAAGTACTCATGTGGGGCATGAAGTTGAATGCAGAGAACTGATAGAGCAGAAAGAACTGGTGGCTCAATCAGAGAAAGAAAAAGAGTTTGTTGACATTTTTATTGTCCAGAATAACTTGTTATTTGATTAATTGATTAATCACCGTGTTTGCATGGGATGAAATAGCCCATGCTGATATAGGATAGGAGGGTGGTGCTTTGATGCTACGGGAGCAGATTTTGCCCAGATGCTCTGGGTGACATTCACATAAGGCATCCCTATGGACCAGCCAGTGTGGCTCTGTGCAAGCTGGTGCACAGGGCACACTGCCCTTGCTGGTTTGTTTAACCTGGGCTTTGTGCCAAGCAGTGCCCCAGAGCTGGAGCTGTTCCTGTCCCAGAGTGCCTGGTTCAGCCACAAGCCAGCTGCTGCTCAGATGGTGACCAGCAGCTCTGGGGAGCAGACCAGTCTACCCAGCAAGCCTACCTGCCTGCCCAGCCCTGCTGAGCCAGTGGCATCGGGGGAGCCCGTCAAAGGTGGTTTTCTTACCACTGGTTTGGAAAGTAGTTGTAATTTTAATCCCTGATTCCTCTGAGCCAGGCCAAACTGCCTCTGACACCTCAGAGAAAGCTTTCTCAGAAGAATTACGCCATGCCCTGTTGACTCAGCCCTTCCATCAGGTGTGTTTGGATGTAAGCACCAGCCCTGCTGTTCAGCACGGACAGGAGCTTGGCTCACGTCCTGCCCAAGTGCTGCAGCTGGCAAATCACTGCTCATAAATAGCTTTTCCAAAGACAACCACCTCCCTCTATAAGAAAGATTTATTTGTGGAAAATGTTTGGTTATATAAAGTGTGGTTATATAGCATCTGGCTTAAATTGCCCCCACAGAGTAACTGGACAGTGGATGATCAATTAATGCTGGCTGCTCTCCATCCTTTTGTTTCGAGGGTATCAGGTAATGGATGGTTCGTGTGCTCTATGCATTATATAAATAATTTAGTTTACATCTAGGAAAACATGTCCTGTCCGTGAAGCTGAGAATTACTGGCTGTGTGGCTCAGAGATGCCTCTAAACCATTTCAGTTAAGTTCAATAAATTAGGATACAGTGAAAGAATTTATTTTCTTCATCATTGCTGTCATTTGCTTCAGCTACTGCAAAGATCTGTGCAAAATTCTATTGCCTGTACAAATATTACAACATAAATTTTAGAGTAAGACAAAAAGAAATTATGTGAAATCAGAAACAACAGCTGTACTGCTGTAGGAAGGTTTCATGGCAAATTTGCTTACATTGTTTCAAATAAATAGGAATTTCATACTGCTTTTGCTCAGATAACTGAAGTTTTATGGTTTTAAGCTATTATTATCAGCCAAATGACCTGAAGAGGGACTTTTCCCTGAAAGAGAGCACTGCAAACACCTCCCAGTGCCTGGAGGTGCACATTTGAAGCCAATGTTGAAATTCTGCTGAGTTACAGAACAGCATGATTTTTCCCCAGATATTTCTGTTTTTCACTGAAGCATGGGGCTACACCTCTGAAAGCAGTTAAATTACTATTGCAAAGAAGTTGCCACCCATTGGGATGCTTAGTTTGCCTTAACTATGTTTTTTTTGAGGATGTATTTGATGACGTGACTGTAACTGGAGAGTCTTTAGATAAACAGCTTCTCAAGAAAAGTTGACTTCCCTCAGAGTTTTCCACTGTTCGCTTTTACTTTGATTAAGAACCCTTTTTGTATAGGGTCAGCAATTAAGAAAACTCTTCTTTTTAATTGCTGGATCAAATTATCCATGTTTCCATCCCAGACTTTGTTAAAATGCATAACCTTTATTTTTACGAGCAATGCATCAACAAGTCATAGACATTTCTTACTCTAAAACACCTTAACCACCCCCAGAGCTACACTATTTAATTCCTCTGTGTATTTACACCATATAGTAGAGGGGGCTGTTATACCCATGAATGAATTGCATTATCCATGGGGGATGTTAAAAAGGTAATGAAAAGTTAATGTGGTATTTGCTTCTTTTTTATATACTCATTAAAATGATTTATAACTGTGATGTTTATCTAAACCCACAATTAGAATATTAGATTAAGTGTTTACTTTTGATGTGGTACATGTAATTTTGTAGGAAGCCATAATACCATTTCAGCCTGGTGCATAGGGAATTGAGAGAACAACTTAAGTTGTTTCTTCGTTAATTACTGTTCCCATTTGCCTCACCCCCTCTCTGAAAATGTCTCGTAATTAGAAGGGCCTGGCACAGGATTGTGCTGATGTTCAACATCTTAAAATTTGAATTGGTGGTGTTTCCATAGGAAATAAAATCTACTGAGTGTTTCAAGTGCAGACCGGTGATTAGAAACCAAGTGAGACAACAGCAAGTCTGTGTTCCCAGGGGAAATTGCTTGTGCCTTGTGTGAAATGAACTGATGGAGGAAGCCCAGGCTCTCAGCAGGGAGGTTTCTGTCCCACAGACAGCAAGCTAGGACAGCCTAGGAACCTGCTGACACCCCACAGGGCTCCCTGGCCCCATGGGCACTGCCTCCTTTTGAAGTCTGGCAGCTTCTTTCCAATTCTGGGGCCTGGTTCAGCAAGTTGGTAAGTCACAGGTGAGACCCCTGCCCTACAAACCTGTGAGACCAAGCAGATGTGTGGTGAGACACACACCTCATGTGGGAGACCCTAGGTGTCGTCCTAACCCGAGGCAGAGCAGTACAAGCAGCCTTGGGCTGAGGCTGGCTCAAAGGAGAAAGCTGTGGGGGCAGCCATGTTGTGGCAGTCCTGTGTTCCCCTTGGCATGCCTTTTGCAGCTGCAGGGTGCCTGGAGCTCTGGGCTTTGTGGTTTTCAGAACCCTTTGAAGGGTCTGCAGAGCAGCAAGAGGGGAGTGTGGGGTGTGGGGGAAAGCCATGGGCATGGCAGCAGCCCTCTCCATGTCATCCTTGCGGTGCTGGAGGCAGGGCTCTCCCTCTTGCCAGGCACAGCCATGGGCACAGGGCCTTAAGGGAACCAAGAGCATGAACAGATCCTAGTTTTGGGATCTGGCTCAAGTTGCCTCCTAGGCTTTGCAGTAGAGCATGGTGTGGGCAAAGAGCTGTCCTCTCTGCAGGGTGGATGGCCACATCTCTGCAAGTGGTGGAAGATGGAGGTGACCCACCCCAGCTCTTTGACAGAAACAAGTCAGGGCTATCTTTTCCAGCAGCTTTATGAAACTATCACACAAAAGGTAGTGTTTTATATGAATCTTGGATAATTTGGTGTTATGTGCTCCCAGAAACAGGGGGGGAGAGAAAGCACTATGCCATTTCCAGACAGAAATACCTAACAAATAACAGACTAATACACAGGGGCCATGAGGAGTTCTGTCAGCCAGCAGGACCTGCAGCAGCTGCCTGGGGCTGCTCTCAGGGGCCTCTGCACCAGTGGAGCTCATAATCTCCAGCATTTTCCTCTACTCTCCTGGCTCCCACTCACCCCTCCAAAGGTGATGGCACATGGGACAAAACCACACTAAAATATTTATGCATAGATGTAGAAATAGCTCCTAAGCAAACAGCAGCTCTACCCCATATCTGGGTGGTTTTGAGTAATTTAATTTCATTTCACTCTCCTGCCTGCTCTGTGTATGTGCAGAAATGACCACAATTTGTGGCTTCTTTGTCAGGGAAAACAAAATCAGGTGCAAAGAGAGTGTGTAATTTCCAGCACATCTTCTGCCCACACAGTCCAGGAATCAGTGACTACCTCTGACTAGTGTGGGAAGCTGTGCAACAAACTGGATCTTTGATGGGTGGGCTGTAATTCCTATGAATTGCATGAAAAAAAGAAATAGAAATAGCTGACTGTCCTGAATGATGTTGCTCAAGCCACTAATCTAGCCCCAGTAGTGGAAAAAAGCCTATTCTGCGTATGACAATATGAGCAGCTGGGCATGCACCCTCTGTCAAAGCAGAGGGCAGCAGGCAGTTCCTGACCTGTAGCCTGTGCAACAACAAGGCATACAGGGGGTTGGGAGGATGCAGACAAGTGAAGTGGATCACAGGATAGTGGCAAAGACAAGGTTATATCCCCAGCTTTTTCTGGGAGGATGTAGGTAGACAAAGAGGTATTGCTTTATGGCAAGGAAACTGAGGGAAATGGAAAGGAGTGAGTTGGAGGCCAGGAACGAAGTGGAGCTGTGATAAAGAGGTGACAAGAGAAGGATAAAGCAAGTTCTGGACTGAAGAAAATCCTTCACCTGGAGGCATGCTCCTTGACTTTCACCTGCTGGTTTTAAATGATCACTTGGGAACTGCTAGTGGCACACCAGTGATGTTCAACAGTGTGGCAAAGGTGTAAAACCACCTCTGCCTTAAAGTAGGGAGTTTTGCCTTGAGGAGTTGTGGAGACTTCACTCTCTCAAGCCTTTAGCTGTCTCCTTCTGTTTAGCTTCTAACTTAGGATCAATGGAGATCAAACATATGGTCAGCAGCCTCTGCAAAGCTGATAGCAGCACAAGACAGCACCAACGTCCCTCACACGTGGCCACAGGCAGCAAGTCTTGCCCAGGGTGAATTCAGTCGCAATAACAGCTTCTGTTCTTCACCCCTGTTGCAGGGGTGCCCTGCCAGCATTTGTGTCAGCATTTTCTTTATAAACTCATTTTTCTTTCTTGACTGACAAAGTGCCAAATGCATGTGCTGTTGCCTCTCAGCTAAACAGAAAGATGTGAGAAACAGTGTTTTTCTGCTCCTAGTAACTGTAGAGAAGTGTTGGCTGAGTTTCAGAAAAGTAGATCAGATGCTGAAGTTCATGTCACTGAGGGTATTTTGGAGTGTATGCCATCTGAGTTAATCCTTTTTTCCGTACAGGAAAAGTTGAATTTGAAAGTTTGGATGTGACCAGACTTGTGGGCATGAGCTGGGCCACACTGAAAACAAACCAATCATCATAGCTCATCATAGACATGGTGTTTGATGCTTTTGTGTCTGTGGACTGATTCTTCATTGCACTAATTTAATTTCACGCTGTTTCAATTGCATGAAGATGTGCTCAAGTAGGCACAACCTGCTCCTCTTGCTTCCCACTGAGTGGCCTGAAATAAGGGCTCCTCTGGTTCCCAGCTCCCAACAAGATGGATCAGAGCACAGCCAGGGGGAAGGATGCTTCAGCATTGCTGTGTCTTTTTCTTGCACCTGGGACTGAAAAAAAGTTTGCTGATTGTCAGGAAAATGTGTTCCTAACCTATCCCATTTCCTGACTAGGTGTCATGGCACTAGGCTTGGTCTCTAGTTTGCATTTGCCTCTTTCCTGTGTCTCCCCCATCAGATTAAATCCCACAGCATCAGCTGTGTATCTTCCTTCAAGGGCTTCATGGAGCTTTTGGGGTTATCATCAGATCTTCATTCCCCATCTCATTTGACCAGAAGTGGTTTTTGTTTTTGCCAAATACTGTTACTATGCAACATAACAGCAAATAGCTGGGTGTGATGTTGGACGGGGTTTATTGCAACAGCTTTAACTGTGATAAAAAGCATGTGCTTAATGTTATTTTTAGACTTGTGTATGTTAAGAGGTCATAGAATTTTAACTAAATACGTCTTTGTATAAACACATAGCTCTCAAGCACCTTAATACTGAGATCTGTATGTCTCCCCAAGTTCAAGTTTTCTTACACAATGGAAAAATCAGTTAAAGCAGAAATGAAGAAGTTCTTTCCCTTGCTGATTTTATTTTTCATCATGTAACACCTTTTGGGTAAGAAAATCATTGTGGTGACTGATGGCTCTGGTGGACCTGTGAGTTGAGCTTTTGGGAGGTGGAGATTGCTGTGGTTCAGGCTAAGATTTGCAGGTAGCCTCACCCATCCATCCAGGGGCCACTCTGCTCTCATATTGCACATATTGCACCTGTGAGAAATCCCCTTTATCTCTTTGCCTTGTTTTCTGCAGGGAACATGATGGGTATTGCACGTGTTCCCCCCCCCCCATTTTCCCCTCTTTCCCCTCCCCTTTTTATGTGTGTGTGTGCAGATCTGCAAGCACACAAATGTTTGTTAACCTACACTTGAGTTTTTATTAGCAGTAGCACTCCTTCAAGGCAAGCAGCATTCTCATATTTTTCTAGCACACAGCAATCTGTGTGACCTTTCTTGAAACTATGGCCTTAAGCTCAAGTTTCATTAATCCTAATGAACCAAGACTTTGCACTTGGGTTCAAAGATCCAGTGCTAGCAGGTGTGTAAGAATATAGAGGCAGTTTAGGTAGCATCTGAAGGGGTGGCTTGAGAGGTGGCCCACAGCAATCTTCTCCTATTTTCTCTGCCCTGTCACAGAGATAAAACCTCCAAGAACAACACTGGAGGAATTATCTTCGTTTCTTATCCAAAAAGCAATTGATTTTTAAATCTGTTGTGATTCATGAACTTTTAAACAGTGGCTTAATTAATACTTAAACTACCATGAAGAAAGGGTTTTTAATCTGGAGTTGTGCTAATTTTTAGCTGACATCTCTTGATTTTGCTGCAAGTCTCTTGCTTGTCTCTCAGGACCATTCTGCCCTCCTCTGTGAGTATCAAAGGCAGCTGCTCTTACTGCAGGTCTATTGTCATCGACTGGAGAAAATTTTCCCAGTAATCCTGTTGGAGGCAGCAAACAACAAAGAAATGGCTGAAGCGCAGAGATGCTGCCTGTCCAAAAGGAAAGCCTCAGCACTTCGGTCACAGCAAAGCTATTTGTAAAATGTATGCAAATTCCTCTAGTCTGTGGCAGCAGGAAGGTGACCTGGCACAGGAGATCACAATGCTTTAATGTGTTCACCTGCCCAGCTCCAGCTCTATCTGCTGTCCACACTGTGGCTCCCATGCAATGCCTTTTGTCATTCTCACTTCTGCATCTGCCCAGAGTCCTCGGAGATTTTAACTTAATGAAATCATTCCCCGTGTTTCAGAAGGAACTTGGCTGCTCCTAGTGTCCCATGCTGCTGCCACACGCCTCAGGGCAGGCATTTCAACTTGTCATTCATTGTGAATGCAAAAAGAGGATGTCTGTTGCACTAAGGGGACACTGCTCACATTTAAAATTTTAGATGCTTCCCTGGCATAGCTCAGCTCCCCAGGGTACTGGCGTCCATGAAGTTGTGCTGGCAGAGACGCCAGCCCTCTTCATGTCACACTTGGATCTTTGGCATTTTAATGGCCTCTTGGGATCACACAGGGGTGGTGCTGCTAAAGAAAGGTTACCAGGGAAGTACTGTAGTCTGAAACTACAGAGGAGAGTGAAAGAAGGCAGCATGTCAAATGATTGCCACAAAATTATATGTATTTTTGAGCAAAATTCACAGAAGTCAGTGGTTTGTACTCAGTATGGGATCCAGTAAGAGGCAGTCAGGTACACAACACTCACCAGAGATGATTTTGATTTCTGCCAATGGATTCAATTATGATTCCCTCAGAGAACTGTATGGAGGCTGCATTACCAGGAAGCCCCTCATTGCCCCTCACAGACCCCCAATGTTGCTGGTGCTGGTGTAGACTTTATGAGCACTGTGAGGATGTTTCAGGTGATGCATAGCAATAGTTTTCATTGGTGACCATGAGACCAAATTAATCCCTTACATCACTTCATCCCAGAGGTGGTCCACTAGGAAATGAAGATAAGAATCATTACTCTAATCCTGACAAAGCAACTCTTTTTGCCAACAGCCACAGGATAAGAGGTAAATGAAAGCAGGATGTGAACCACTGCCTTCGTTTTCCTGGCTACTAGGAGGAAAATCTGTCTGTCTTTATTTCCTTCTCTTTCCTTGATCTTGCCTGATCAGTGGGGACAGGTTTTGACCACTGTCTGTTTGCCACCAGCTCCTCTCCTCCCTGACAGCTGAGTGCCCAGTGCTGCTGGCACTGCCAGCTCTGGGGCTAAGTGAAAAGAACTGCACTCAGAATTCTGGTCTGCAGCCCTATATGAATAATAATTTCTTTCAAAACCTTCTTCAAATATGTTAATCCAAATGAGGTTCATTCCAGAAGAGCAGATCCTGGACATAGTGTACTTAACCAAAACTCAATGTAGAGGTCTCCAAGTAACCTGATCTTAGCTGTCCCTGCTTTGAGTGGAGAGCTGGACTTGATGACCTCTGCAGAGTTCCCTCAAGCCTAAATTTTCCTATGAGGCTTCAATCATTTCTGTATAGCTCAGTGCAAGTAGCACCACCAAGCTTCCATAGATGCTGTGCTGGGCTTTGGTGGCAAACAACAGCAGAAGACTTTGGAGCTGACCTCAAAATTACATTTGGACATGATAATTCATGCACTACTAGCAAACTGTGGGATATGCTGTACTTTTCCAAAGACAAGAGTCTGCCACAGGTATTTGTGACCAAAATTGCTTCAGATCTAAAGCTAAAGCCCTAGGATCTTTCTGACTCTTGCTTCTGCCCCTTCTGTTTTTTAATAGCACTATTGTCCAGGAAGAATTATAATTCCTATAAACAGCACAGGTTTCTTCTATTCCTAGGCCCTTTCAATTAGTCAAATAAAATTTCAAGTTCAGCAGCACCAGCAGATTGTGCACCATAGATCCTGATAGTCCTGTCCTGTTAGGTTTCAGCACAACTCTTTGATGACCAAGCACCCTTTGCTACAGATCTATGGCAGGTCAGTGTGTTTGGAGAACAGGCCTGGCTCAGTGCTCTGACAGGCAGAGCCAGGAATAAGGACAGATCTGCTGATTCAGTATCCTACAAACACAGCTGATCTCATTGCCGTGAAAATAGG
This sequence comes from Geospiza fortis, assembly GCF_000277835.1. NCBI lineage: Eukaryota > Metazoa > Chordata > Aves > Passeriformes > Thraupidae > Geospiza > Geospiza fortis. The sequence continues at coordinate 6,472,324 of NW_005054310.1, read as the reverse complement.
TCACTAATCACACATGGCCTGCATCCAAAAACTAGCCAGGAAAATTGAATATCTGCTGGCTGAAAACTCTGTTTTACTCAAATGCACAAAAAGAAAGCAGTCTGCTTCAATTTATTTAAAACAACACCAGATTATGTGACCAGGACACGAAGACAGTGATCTCCCTCCACTGTTGTTTTTCAAGCAAGCAACTCATTTATTGTTCCAGCCCATCCTTCACTTCCGTTCTCACACATTAAAATAATGTGTAGTTCACACTTCTGTTTTTAACCTCAGTTACAGCAAGAAGGTCTGATTTCTAAAGAAAAAATTAGCATTAGCCTATGTGTTGATGACACTGATTTCTTGTATAGTCTTCTGTCTAGTGAAAGAAGTAAGTTAATAGTGCCATAATTAGATCTTTGTAAGTAAAAATAACATGACAATTCCTGGTTTGGGATTTGTGGGTTGATTTTTTTATTGTTGTTGTTTGGGGTTTTTTGTAAGACAAAAGCCTTCTTTTCTTTTTAGATAATTTTGAATTTTCTTTTTAAGCTGGTTGGCCATGCTGACATCCTGAATAATTTAATGGGAGAGCACTTAGACTGCAGCAGGGCTGAGAGTTACTGATGTGGAATAAGTGTACCCTGATGTTACACAATGTGCATGGTGGGAGGGAAAGTCCAATCAATAGAAATGAATCCCTTTTTTCCATTGGATAAATGCTGTCTCAGTCACCAACTGGGGACAATATGGATGCTTTATAGAGATAAGTTCTACTAAAATGTTAGATCTGTCTCTAACAGATCAGATCAGGCCCATTTCCTTTGCTGATCATCAGCTGGTAAGCGAGTGGTCTTCATCTTCAATTGAGGACCTAGCATGAGGACATGCTTATGTGAAAAGGGTTATTGAAATGTGAGTAATTGTTGTTAGAGTGGTCAGAAATAATTGCTTGTGCAATTGAAGACCCAGAAGAAGCTGGTAAAAAAAATTGCACATGCAAGTTTGTAGAAACTTTTTTAGCCCATAGGCACTTTAATATTCTCAAGCTACATTAAAGGAATGGTAATACCTTGGAGCAGGTAATTCAGGAACAGAAACTAGCTCACAGGAGCCCTGGAACTGCCTGCCTGTCATGCTACAGGCAGTAGTTGTAAGGTCATTTTTGTTCTCCTTCCACTGGCACTGGTCCTTGTGCTCTGGAGGCGAATTGCTCCTTGCTCCTCCTCATCTCCATCATTGCTGCTCCTGGCCCCATTCCTTGTGTCTGCCCCAGGGTTCAGGTGCTTCCCTCAGAGACAGACATGCCATGCTAACCTCCCAGAGAGGTGGTTCCCATCTGGAGAGGTCCCATGCTTGGCCACACTACCCAACAAACAGATTCCCAGCAGTCCCTGCCAGGGAAGAAAGGGGAGCAGAGGAAAATGGCATGCCTTGCCAGCAGCTCAGGGCTCAGCAGTTCAAGTCTTGCCTTCATTTCTCTCTCACCCCATGACCAGCGATCTTTAGCTGCAAGTAACAGGAAAGAGTTTGTGGAGCACACACAGCCACATCAGATTATGAGATGTGGTCCTTTTAACCTTGAGAGGATTTGCAGAGGCTGAAGCTGTGGCTGTATTGGCTCCATTGGGAAAACCAGAGCCACTGCCATGCATCAGTGACTTTTCTGTGCAGTACTTAATGCTGAAGCTAAGGCAGGAACAGACTGTGTCATCACCAGACAGAGCTTAGCTTTTATTTACAAATAAGAGATTTTGTGTCTGTGAGAAGCTTTCTGATGGCAGATGATTCTGGTAGTCCCTTAAGGCTGATATTACTGATTCAGCCAGCAGAGACAGTTTTTGATGGATGTTGTGTGCCTGACTGGCTCTTGCTGGAATCTCACACTAAGTGAAAACAACTGATTTCTTTCAGGCTACACAAGTGTAAGTGTAACTTTATGAGAACGTTCATCAAGCGTGTAATATAAGCATATTTTGAACTCACTGATTTAATAACAACTGTAGATGGAAACCATAAATAATTCACAGTGAGACAAAGGACTGAACAATTCACATGAAGAACTGAAATCAGACCTGAGACTGATTTCAAATGTCTTCATCTGTCAAGTCATATTCCAGACTTAGATCCTTACCTGACACAAATTAAACCTTTCTGCTTTACATCATCTGAAGCATACCAAGGGTAACATGTAATACCGCTAACCTCTTCTCAGGAATGACCTTGCTGTAGCAGTACAGGGATTTTCAGCAAAGGAAAGTTCTCAGTCCCTTAGGAGGTTCTGCAGGCCCTCAAGGAGCAGGGCAGAATGGCCTTGGGTGAATTAATGTGTATTTTCTTTGGCATGTGCATACATAAGGACATATTTAGGCCTCCTGCTTATTTGCTTAGACAGGCAAGGTTTAAGAGGGAGCAGTGGAGGAATGAAAACCAGAAATGTTTGAGCCCAGTGCAAGGTAGGAATAAGTTGCCTTTAGGAAGTGTATCCTGAGCAGCTGAAGAAAGTTGAAGAAGGCAGCTGGAAACAGCAAGCCGCAAGCAAAATAACCCCAGTGGTTATCCTGTGGGGCATATCAGAGCAAACCTCAAATGACACCCTGTAAATAAATCTCCAGCACTGACTGCCAAATACACGTACATCAAAAGTCAAGCCCTTGTCCACGGACTCACATAACACAGTCTCAGCTGAGTTTATTTTTTCTGTCCTCTTTTAACCCAGAACAAAGTTGTTGCACAAGACTGTGAATCAGTTCTAACATACCCCCTGTGCTGGGTTGTCAGCCAGTTATTGGCAGCTCTCACTGATTTTTTTTCTCAGCAATGTGCACATGTTTCTGCACAAGCGCATGCAAAAGCATTTCCAATTCCAACTTAAACCCACAAATCTGGGGAAATTCTAAGTTAAGCCTCAATGCCCATAACAGTTGTTTTATGATATGAACTAGTTAAAGCAATTCATCCTTTTATGAACCTTTCATGAAGGGACTTCTGTTACAAGAGAAAAGCGCTGGATTTCATGCTTTGAGCATTCCATCTGACTTCTTGATGTTGCTATAAGACAGAGCAGCTTATTTTGTAATCCTAAATAAAATAATAAATGTTCTGCCTGATACTGTATCAGCTTGCAATTCTGTAATACCTGTTCTCCAAGAACCTTGAAATGCCTTATAAATCCTGTCTTGACTCCACTGCCATGATTTTTGAGGTAGGTAAATGTTATTTACCTGTTAGCATGGAGAAAGGCCATTCTAGAGAGTACCCTGTCCAAAACCATGAATAGTTGTGCAGGGAAGGGGGCTGGGCTCATTCTCTCTTTTCTGAGTTAGAACTTGTACCTGGGATTCAAATTAGGTTATTTATAAACTGCAAGTGGAAACACTACAGTTTATGTTGTGACAGATATTTGGGGCTTTCAGAAATGATTAGGAGGATGTGGTCCAGTACCAGAATACATCTCAGGGATTTTTCTACAGTTTCTTTTGTAGCCTTGAACAAGATAGTTTCCTGCCTAAAAGACATAAATAAACACAAGTGTGTATTAGAACATAAGTAACATTTTCCAGTTCAACACATCCTGGAAAGATTTCCTCTAATGTAATATGATGTCAGCTGGGTTGGCAAGGACAAATTCACTAGTGGTTCCCAGGCTCTGGAAGCAGTGATGCTTGGATATATCTGTGTACAGAGAGGAAAACACCTCACTACTTTTTTTCTTTATATTTCCTCAGTCTCCAAACAGATGATGGTTGCTTGTGGCACAGCTTTCTGCTTCAGACTGCCCAAAAATGTCCTTCATTGCAAGCCTGCAGTTGTGCACAGAACGTCCTTATTTTCATAAAGGACAGAGAATTTGATCAGACTTACCCACTTGTTTTGTTTGCATATATACTGCTTTCCATTGCAGGAGAACCAACTAAAGATATGGACTGGTGGTAAAATTGTCTAGTCTTACCAAAACAAGCAGCTTTTCCATTGAGATATTAGAAAAGTGGTTGGATGAAAACACTTTCTGTGTTGCCTTTTTGAATTTCTAACTGGGTTTCAGTACCCTTGACAGTAGTAGATGGACAACTATACAATTGTGGGGGCTCCTCGTGCTGCTGGATGGGGATGCTGGCTTGCAGCAGGCAGCCGTGCCAGCTGCACTGTGCCATGCTCTTTGCTGCTCTGGGTCACTGCAGGAACTGCAAACACAGGAAAATTTTACTGAAAAGTTGGCCTTTGGACTGAATCTGGTCATCTGTGTTTTGCACCTTCAAGAGAAATAAATTGTAAAGGTATAGATTTTTTGGTTTTCTGGGGGTTTTTGTTTTTGGTTTGGTTTTTTGGTGGTTTTTTTTTTTTTTTTGTTTTTTTGGTTTTTTTTTGTGGTTTTTGTTTAGTTTTGGGTTTTTTTCCAAATTAAAGAAAAAAGGGAAAAACAAGCAAATAAACCCATGAAACAGGAATATGGGAAGATGGTGAACTCTACCTTATGTGCAATGACTGACATGTCTGAAGATGAACAGGAAGGATCCCCCACCCCTAGCCCATCCTTCCCCTCTGGAAGCAAACATTGCTAGAAAGAGATGCCGAAGCAGCTGACACCAAAATGACAAATGGATATGTAATGTCACACCACTGGGGAAGAGAGGGCAGAGCCAGCCCAGCTGGGAAGTCCAGGGGAGTGGTGCAAGCCCCGCTCTGCCTCACTGGATGTCTGCAGGACCATGATCTGTCTGGCCAAGAATAGCAATGCTCAAACTGCTCCTCTTTTAACTGGGGCTGCTGTGCTTTCATAACAGCTCATGGCAGGTCAGGTTTTGCCAAGGGAGTTTTGACTGTGGTTGCTCCAAAAGGAGAAGGGGTGATGCTGGGGGACTTGAAATGACAATTTTATTGATGGTACTGGTGGTCACTGGTGGAATATCAGCCTGTGAGCAACAAGCCATTTCTGCCTCTGCACATTTCACCCCTGCCGCCCCCTCCTCTCCCCTGGGCAGGGGCCTTGGGCTCTGTGGCCTGTCACCCTTCATTGACCACCCAGTCTGCCTGAAGTGACTGTAGGGTGGTGATGCATGTTGCCCAAGGCACCACACAGCTGTTCCTCCTGTCTGTGTCACTGGAGACACAGCCTGGGTCTGTCCTGGGGCAGCAGGAAGCTGTTGTTGGCAATGGGAGCCAAAGGCAGGGTTTTGCCCTGAACCTAAGAGAGGCTGCTCTAAGAAAAGCACAATGATGTCCTGGGCACTTTTGACAGATAGCTGAGACTGGAAAAGAGCTAGGAGCATCACCATAACCTACAGGAATAATTCAAATAAACAAAAGAACTCAAATTTTCTGAACTCTTCACTCTTCACTGTATTTACAAAATCATACTGTAGTAATGAAATGCCAGTAAGCAATATTAGGATCTTCAGAAAGGCCCTTCCATTCTGAAGCTGGCTATTTCAGCAGTGGCTGATGAAATGATGTTCAAATGGGTTACTCTAGCTGGCCATTGCCATGAGCAGAGCATTTTCATGTTAAACTTATGGGAGGAAATGCTTCGTATTTGTTTCCTTGTTAATTTATTTGTTATGGAAGTGAGTTGTTTTCCACACACTCGGTGATGTGGTTGTGGGGAAATGATTATCATGGTGGAACTGAAAAGTTGCTGTCAAAGCCAGTGTCTGTTTGGGAGGAGTGGGGTGGAGATTGCACACATCCCAAAATGCACAGTTTAGCAGCACACACTTCTAGCTAGGATGACAAAGACTTTCACTGTGCTATCCTCTCTGAGGGGATTAAATGTCAAGCTGTAAAGCCTTTTGACTTTGCTAACAGCTTAAAATGTGATTATTTCTTTTATGTACAGTGGAACAACTACCATGAGCAATTTATCCATGAAAAGGTATCCAGTGACCCAGTGATTGGAGTACTCCTCAGAGAAACTGGGGTTTGGATCCCTGCTTTAGATCAAGAAGAGTGTGGGACTTGAACCTGGCCATCCATTACTTCTGTCCACATCGCCATCACCTAATATCTGATGTGAAGTCCATTGCTGTCTCGTTTACTCCAGCTCTGTGACTTCAGTCTTTGAGAGGATTCTCAGCTAAAGATCCTTACCAGTGTTAATATCTAGCTGCCCAGAGGGAGCACAGCATTTGTCTTTAGGTGGCTGACTTTTGGAGTGTCACCAGGTGCTGCAAGGAGAAGCAGGGATCCTATGGAATGTGACAGCAGTGAGACTAGAAATTGGAGTTTCCATCCTCCTCCTAGGAGCATAACTTCAAAAGCCACCTTTGAAGCCTTTGCTTAGAATCTGTCTGAAATGAATGCTGGGATGTGTCTTCACTTCAGCAGGTGTCA
>NW_005054310.1:6458886-6465996 GCF_000277835.1 Geospiza fortis | reverse complement strand
CAGCAGGAGTCATGGCCTATATGTGTTTATATTTCACACAACTCTGGATAGCAGGGCTCCAAAGGTTAAAATCTGTTGCTGACACCCAATAAAAGGAAAGGTGAGGTCTCTGCAGGGATGCAAAGAGGGCAGCTTCACTAGCAAAGCTAGCAAATAGATGGATACAAACACGCTGGTGTTCACATCTGCCAGGCTGGGGTTGTGGTAATGAGCACTTGTACAGAAGAAGAGCAGGTTTTATCTCAATGGATGGGCAGGGAGAGCCACCTCTTGGCTTTGCCAGTGGTTTGACCTGTGCCTGTCAACATAGTTCAGCCCAAAACTGAAGCTCAGATGCCCAGACCAGGTTGGGAGTGTGTAGGCTGGGGTTATGGAGATTGGAGAGAAGGAAGCACCACGGCATCTCCCACGGGGACTCTGCATGGGCAGCCACAGCCTCACAACGTAAAACTTAAAAGGAACCACAGAACCACAGCCAGATTTTGTGCAAGACTTTGCTCCTAGAAAGCTCTGTGTAGTTCTTGGGCTTAAACAGTTACCTCACTAAGACCTCTGTGTGGCCATAAGTGCTATTTGTGCTCCACAGTGGCAGTAAATATTTGGTTTTGGCTTGGTTTAGTGGGACTGAGGCACACAGAGGAAATTACTCAGAAAATAACAGGTTAGTGTGTGACAAGCAAACTGTGCTTAAGCAATAAGGCAAAACTGATCAATTGTGGACCAAAATGTCATGGGGAATGTGCAGCACAGGCAGAGGGACTGGAGCAATGGGGTGGATTTTATAAATCCCTCATTTATTTGGTAATTGACCTTCCAATCATATAGAGGCAGGCTGAAATACCATTGAAGTTTTTCTCCTTTTTCCTACATTTTAAAAATAGTGTATAATCTAGAAATAGATATGATAGCAGTTTTTTCAAATGGTCATTTCACAGTTAAAACTTGATCTGAGCACTTACCTACTTGCTGAAACATTTGCAAACTGCTAACTTTTTGCTGTCTGCAGCCACTTGAGTACAAGCTGATAAACCAGAGAGCCTGTATTTTGTCATCTTAAATTTCCATGCTGTTTCTTTTTTTTTGGTCTGCCATGTGAATTCTCCCAGGTTTGCTTTGTGCCTAAAAAGTAAGCAATTAATTCACTTTAAAGCTTGAATGAAATCTCTTTAACTAGGTTTTATTTATGGAGATGGGTTCTTCCACACAAATATTTTAAATATTTGAAAATTTACCATTTTAAGATCAAGTGATGAATGAGCTTTTTAACTTGGCAGTGAAATGCCCAGGGACTGAGTTGCCACAGGCATTAGAGATACCAGAAGCAGCAACCCTCAGAGGCCACTTGGACTGCCAGGGTTTTCATAACCCACCAAACCTCTGTTGGGCAGGAACCCATTGCCTGTCCCTGCTGATGTGAATCAAAGACAATGTGAGGGATATAATTCAAATAGCTGTGATCTGAGAGGATGAGAAAAACTGGGAGATAGTGCCTGGTGTTCTGGGGAGATGGCAGAATTTGTAAGGCATTGAAAAATAGCCTCTGACTGCCCAGAGAGCTTTCCTTGCCTGCACCCACCAGCGAGGAAGGGAGGAGCAACAGCTGTTACTGCTGCAGTGCAGGCAGCCCTGGGAAGGGGTAAGCTGGAGGCTTAAAATCAGACAATTTCTACAAAAAATACCCAGCCTAACTGCATGGCCTCAGATGTCAGCAATTTGGATTTTTATCAGGGCTATTTTTCTGCACAGTGAAGCTGGGCTCCCTCCTCATCTGCTTCCCATGAGTAAAAGCACTGAATGAAGGTCTTGGAAGGAAGAGCTGCCAGTGTTTAAGCACAAGGAAGGACTGGTTTTCCCCAGTTGTGCTTTTTCAGTATCATAAATAAAAAAGGGGAGAAAAGTGGTTTGGGGCATTCTTGAGTGCACAGCTCCTAAGGCAGCCAAATTTTCAGTCTGGAGGTGCAGTGTTCTGTCTCACCTCTCTTCCTCACCTAGAGGAAGAGAGGAAACTCACGTGTGCAACAATTCAGGTGAGTGATGGGCTGGAGGGAGGATGAAAAACAGCAGAAATATCAGAATGCTGAAATTCTCTTCCTTACCAGGATTTGCAGTCAGTGCTGTTCCCTTCCTCCACAACAGCATCCCATTGGTGACCTGGTCACACAGAGCAATGTCCATCAAATTTCAGCTCTCATTACATGATGAAGTACCAGTTTTGTTTCTGCCTACCAGTTTTATTGCCCAGCCATACCATTGCAGCTGGGATCAATGCAGGCGCCTGCGCTCACATCCTGGTAAAAAGAGGCGTGACCCTTCCTGGACAAAGTAGTTCATGAAAAGGATGTTTTGCTATGAAGCCCTTGGCCAGGGCCACAGATTATTAGGCCTTAAATTTATTAATATACCAGTTATATTATTTGAGTTCATTTTTGCAGAGTTTATTTTATCATGTTTTACCACTTATTGAATGAAATTCAATTGTTATTGAATTTCATTTTTTCTCCAGGCACTGGAAAACAAAGGCAAATTCCAGGAAAAGGAGGTGATTTAGAGATGGATTGAAATTGCTATGCTTCAGATGTGTTGTTATGCTGTACCTTTATCTTGGGTGTCCTTTTCCACTAGTTCAGTAATCTAAGTAAATACAAAATGAAAAAAAAATCTCTACTCTTACTTTGTATCTCCATCTAAAATCACCTCTAAGTTTTCTTATAAAAACACACAATTGAAATGTGCTGTTCAAGCATGGAAAATAAGAACCCTCTGCATGCAAGAGGGAAGCAGACTAATCAAAAGCAATAAAAAAGAAATGTATTCCTAGTTTTTTGCAAAGGGGTTACTGATTGTTGACTTTAGAGCTGTTCCACAGAATTTTCAAATTTTAAAAATTCAAAACATAAAATGTACTTATGGGTCTCTGTTAACCTTTAAATTTTGGACTATTTGTTGTTGATTGGAGAATATAACCCAAAATATAGTTTTTTCAACTATAGTTTTGATTTCCTTTTATTTCAAAGGATTTGAAAATGTTAGATTGAAATGTTCCAGCCTGATATATTTCCACAGTGAGCTTAACTCAATACCTTATTTTTCTTTGCTATTCTGAATTGGTGTTTTCAGACATTGTGGTTGTGAGCAAGACATGAAAACATTGTCAGAAGGGTTTTGCCTGTCTTTTTCCTATTCCTTGGAGCAATACAGCCGTGGCTGCAAGAGCTGGCACCATCAAAACTTGCAGGCAGGTGCTGTGTTTGTACTGGCCTCTTACTGCTCGTGGCTTCCCGGGCTCCCGAGGGCTCATGGCCTGGCTGGGGGAGCACAGAAAGTCAAGGCTTTCAATGCTGTTGAAAACAACATCAAAGTCAGTGAGCCACATATCTCAACTGCTACCTGTTGATTTAGAGCTTGTTTTCTTATCAGGGCCTGTGGGACACCTGGGTTATTGTCCAGTAAGGAGAAAGCCAGGTTTGGGTAGAAGAGAGAAACTGAACACAGCTCAACTATTGCCATAACAGGAGGTAAATTGATTATCTGGATTTTGACAGTGAATTTACCTTTAAAGGAGAAAAACTAAAAAAAAAAAAAAAAAAAAAGAAAAATGGAAAAAAAAGAGTTGTTTTTTACTGCCTCTATCAGCAGTGAAAAAACAAACAGAAGGATTAAGGTTCCGGGCTATGTTAAATAACTGTGTTTGTGAGGCAATAGGTGAAATTCTGCTGAAATCACTTACTCAGAAAAATAAGTGCCCTGTCAGGTTTTATTTTAGTGGTCAGTTACCCTAGCACAGAAAGTATAAAGCTTGAGAAGTGAGCCTTATCCTGAGCACCTGAAGCAGCTCTCAGCAACAAGTGGCGTGGAACTGGAGCACTGCCAAGGGAGCCTGGCAGCCTGGCAGCTGCCCCAAGGAAGGAGAGGGCTGGTACAGACAGCCCTGCTGCCAGGGCAGAGCTAGTGCTGAGACATCACTAAGCCATGACATTAAATGATGATGTTCTCTGCTGACTGCTGGGAAGTGTTCTGAGAAAGGAGCCTCTGACATTGGAGTCTTTTTGCCAAAACCAGCTAAGTCTATGTTTCAGGTGAATTATGGACATGGCAAAGACCAATCCCAGACTGATGGGAACCAGAATGGCTCCCATGTACCTGCGCTACACCAGAGAGGTGTCAGTGGTGTCACTACCAGTGCCCTGCCAGTCAGAGAACAAAGGAAAACCAGCATGTTCTCAGACATGGCTGCTCTCCCCTGCAGATGGGAGAACACAGAATGTGTCCTCTTGCCCACCCTGGGGCTGACCCGACTGCTCGGCTCCTGCCCTGCCTGGTACCGGTGCCCTCAGTCCCCAGGCTTGTGGGTCTGCCTGTCTCAGCCAAGGGAGAAACGCTGAGTGCCTCCTGCAGCCTGGGTTTTAAGTCAGGATTACCCTGCATGAGGCAGTTGTACAAAGCCAGCTTGGTTTTGAGAGAAATGGTGCATGCCTGCCTGGGCTCAGGTGAGCGGCGTGTACCCACACGCTGTGACTGATTTTGACTTCTGATGGGCAGCAATTTCCCATGGCAACATTCAGAGGAGTTTTTATTCTCTTAGTTTGCCTCTCATGAGTGAATCTCAAATAGCAAAACCCATGCCCACTGCTACAGACCACACAAAATGTGCAGAGCAGGGACAGTGTTTAGCATCTCTCTTAGCAGCCTGCGACCCCACTAGAGGTACACACCACAAGGTCTGGCTTCTGTTGGAAACCAATCAGTGCTTGTCCATGGGTACACCGAGGCAGTGTGGAATTAATTAGTGTTTGAACTCAATTTATTCGTAGTTTACTTCAAATCCAGCAGTGCTTTTTCCACAGGATTTTTGAGCTAAGAAGAAAAGACACCCCAAATGCACAGCATTATGTGGATTTTGTTCATCTTCTGGTAGGAGGACAGCTGGACAGCTTATTTTGCAGTATGTTTGTACATTGTTATTCATGACCACAGTCAAATAAAAAATATTTAGATATTTGATTTTTTTTTCTTGTTTACTAATTCAACATGAACAGTTGGAATTGTCACATAAATGACATTTTATTTCATGTTAACGTAGTCCATCTACAGCACAATGAAGGGAGCACAGCTGAGCTGCTCCTCAGAGAGTGCAGTTCCATGGGGAAGCCCATGCTAGAGAGCAGGGTTGGTAACACACATCCTGTGGTGCTGGGAACCCAGAGTGTCAAAGCTGAACACAGCACTCTGGCCCTGATCTGACGGATTAGCATTTGCTGGATTAAGTCTCTGCCATACGGCTTGTGCCACCCTCTGAACAAACAAATGAAAATTACTAGAGGAAAAGTATTGAGACGCCATTCTTCAGCAATGCCTGTATACTAAAATGACACCATGGAGGCTATCTGCTGCTGGGTCTTCTTGTTAATGAAGTAACTGAAGGAAAAAAATAAAGGAAGAGATCAGCGCAATCCCAGAGCTAGTGACTAATACACATACATAATTCTGTGGTCTCATAGGAAATCTGCCCTTAGTTAGTTTAAGATTTGGCAGTAGGTAAAAAGAAAATATTGAATCTGTAGAAAACGCCTAAACTGTGAGGTAAATCTGTCTTCTGGTTACTAGCAGGTCTGCAAACGTTAACACAGTATTTGTTTATATATTATATCCCTGGTGAGGCACCTGATATTAGCAAGAGAGTCCCCATTTTTCCTTGGGGCCAGGTCACCCAGTTTCATGTTTCTTATTCTTCTTGCAGATGTACTTAGCTGAAAGCTCTGGAAATATTCATATGGTGATTTAAAATCCTTCTTTTTATTATTTTAGCTACTCTTGCTGTATGTATATTGTGACTTTGCTCCAAGAAACCTTGTTCTATAGCAGTCTGTCCTGAACAGTGTTTCACTATCAGCTGAGGCATTTAAGCAATAACTGAATTAATACTTCATCCATCCTGCCTTATAGACTTGGCAACTCTTGCTTTCATCATTATCATCCAGCCTGCCACTATTAAATAGACCTCATGTCAAACCCTCTGGTGCTTTACTAATACTTTCCTTCTAATCTGGAAAGGCTAATCTTGTTTCTCTTGCTGGGTCAAAGACAGCCTCTGTTCTCAGATGTCAAGAAGCCAGCTTAGCACACCTTTGGCTTTGAACTGCTGGACTGGAAATGAATGACTGCTCTTCTGGGCAGGAGGCTTGAAAAATCATTGTCTCTTTTTTGGTGAGAAGTATCCCCAGGATGTTAAAGTAGTTCGCCTTATGTATATGTTATCCTCTTACCCTGAGCTCAGGTATTTACCAAATTTTCATTAAATGCTTGCTCTACCTTGGGTGTCTCTAATTTAGCACCTGTTTTTCATTGTTCTGGAGTTGCATGCCACACAGATCCTGGCATCCAGTACTATTCTTGTTCTATTGCCTGCATTGCAGATACAAGAAGGGTTTTGAGTTTGTGGCTTCCCAGATAAAAACCTGAGGACACCAATATTAAGTGTTTAGAGAAATCTGTGATTCACCCAAAATGGAAAGGACAGTCTGGCTGTAACAGGGAAATACATGATTATTCACTTTCTGTACCGTGAGCGGCTTCTTGAGCAAGGTGGGCTTTGCACTGTAGTAGACATGAACACCCCCCTGTAATCTTCATTCTTTAAGGATTAAAGATACAGATTAGTTATCTCAAAATTGCCAGTGGGTTTGGGCACTGGGTCCCTGGTGTTTTTTTTTAATCCTAGCCAAATTATGGCCCATATGTTCCTTATACTCCTGCAGTATCTTGGAACTACTGTCAAAGCCTGGGCCCTATTGTGCTCAATATCATGTAAAAGGGGAATAAAAAGCAAGTGTATGCCCTGGGTCATCCACAGTTAATTCTAGGATAAATCTGGTGCATCCATTGTGAGACACCTCTGAATTCTTTTTAAAGAAAATCTGTTTCTTTTTCATTCAGACATTTCGAGCTATTTCTCACTGTACATAAATTGTAGAATGCATTTGATAAGTAACATGCTTTAGCAATGCAGTGGAAATAACATGCTGCTTTAGTCACCTTAGAAATGGCATGAGCAGCATCTAGTAATCCTTCCACATCCAGATATTCCAGTTATTCCAAAAGCCCATGCTCAAT
>NW_005054310.1:6452203-6458845 GCF_000277835.1 Geospiza fortis | reverse complement strand
TTGCCCACATGCCCATATTTAAGAAACTGTGACAGCTGGACACAGACAAACAAGAGAGGATGCATTCACAACTGTGTAGGCTGTTTTCTGTAAAGGACTGACCCATTCCATCAGCTGTGGGAGGAAAGTGAAGCTGAGGCAAACTGGAGAGATGTGAATACATGTTTTGAATGCAAAGTGCCTCCTCTCCAAACATTTACCTGCTGATACTTGAACTCAGCTGGAGTCCAGGGCAGGACTCTCCTGCTACCGCATCTGGCCCATGTCCTGCCAGCCCCAGCCCTGCACCCCTCCCAGCACTGCATCACTTCATAGATGAGCAGGGGCCTGAATCAATGTCTTCTATTGTATTTGGACTTTTCATACAGATCTTCATGTTTCTTATTTCATCCTTTTATTCACAGAGACTTTTTCTGGGTCTCAGCTGCAGGACACCTATTGGTGTCTGTGGGCTGAGGTTGCAAGTCACCTCCTGTCTTAGAAATATTGGGGCTGCAACAACAGCTGCACCTCCTCAGGCAGTCCCTTCATGCCATTGTGGTGACACTGGCAGGACTGGGAAGGGCAACCCCTATTTCTCATGTTTTCAATCTCCAGCACTTGTTCTATTATTTGCCCCCCTCCTACTATGTGCCCAACAGGACATAGAGTCAGCTCTTGGACTGTGATGCTATATTCCCCTTGTTTTTCATGATGGGGACCTTGTTCAGTGGCACTTCTTGTAAGCAAAGGTGCTGCAAAGGAGGAGAAGGGCATGGGACATGTCCTAGGCACACAGTGCCTGCCTAAGATATGTCACAAAGCAACATTTCCGTGGCTAGCTTTCCAAATGGTGGATCTGTTACCTTGATATCCACACCATAAGTGCCCAGTGGGAGAGCAGATCCCTTCATGTATCAGTAAGGTGAACTCTGGGATTGCTCTTTCAAACCCAAGGAAAAACTGTGGCTTTGCAGCCCACATCCTAACAGCTCCCTTGTCCCTTCACAATGCCCCAGTGAGGGTTTGATTGCCCCCTCCTAGGTATCCCATACAATTAGATACAGATCTGAGACAACCCAGTACACAGATCTCCCCAAAACATTTTACTGGCGCTGGCCACACATGAATCTGTGGACAGAGAGTAGAAGACAAAAATCACCAAATATCACAGAAAGGGAAGCAGCAATTACAGCTTATTTTTAGCATGAAGATGTCAGAGGATTTGCACACCCCAGCAGCACACACAGAAATCTGGTGTCCCAACTCACAGGCAAAACACACACACACATATACACACACAGACGCACACAGACACACACACACACACACACACATATATACACACACAGAGTGATGGAAGACACCAGGTTAACCACTCTGGAGCAGTACCTAGGTACAGGTTTAATTTATGAAATAGGGTAGACAAATTTATACCAGACCTCTCCTTTTGCTGAGAATCAAGAGATGATTGCAGGCTCTCATGTGCCCATGTGTCACCTCTCTACCATACAGCCTTCCCAAATCCAGAGTAGTTACACGTCTTGATATTGCTGCAGATTTTGGTTTCACTTGATATTGCTTGAATCTTGCTGCACCATTGAGTACTTTGGCAGGTGCCTGAGTACTTTGCCCTGCCCTCCCAGTGAGCTCTGCAAGTTTCCTCCTCCACACTGCCTGGTTGTCACAGGCAGGAGCCAGCAGGTGCCCCAGGTGAGTCACCTGGCTGCTCCAATGCCGTGAGTCCAGGCTCACCCTGCTGAAGCGGCACCAATTATGCACTAAGTATAGGGAAGTGATTACACTGCAGGAATGATTGCAGGAGCCCTCTCAGATATTCACCTACCCACGGGTATATTCACCTGCTGCTGCTGTGTGTACCTGTGGTGCATCAGCAATGTGTGATGAACAATTTAGGGTGTGTGGGATCCTCCCAGGGCTGCTGTCAGCAAATAAAAGCCAAACAGAGCCCTGCCTTCTCTTGTGGGGATTCCTTCTCGTTTCTGTTCATCCAGGTACAGCGTCCTTAGTGAAATGCTCTGGAAAGTCTCCAGACCTTTGTCAGGAGCTGGTATTACAATGAATTAGGTCACACACCACTGTGGCAGATACAGTGCTACAGGACTGCATCACACTGTGGGGCTTCCCCCAGCCTCTGCTCTCCCTGCCCTCTCAGGTTGCCTGAGAAAGCTTTTGCTTTCCTCAGTTGTTTCCTTTGGACCAGAATTTCACAGAACTTCGCCCCATCCCCTCCCAGCCAGAGCTGGGAAGGCCATAAATGCAAACAAATTTCTTTTGCAAGTCTTTCATTATTCTGAAGCATTTGATTGAAGCAGCATTAAAAATACATCCCCAGTGCTAAGGATCTCTTTGCTTTCTGTTGTCAACAACATATTTTTAAATGAAACATTCCAGAGTTGGGGTTTTTTTTGGTTGGTGTGATCGCCTTGTTTCAGAGTTACTTAAGTAGGAAAATATTTCCCTTGGAAGAAATCCAAGCCCACAGAAGTCAGGCAGAGTCTTTCTGTTAACTTTAAATGCACTATGGACTAGATTGCTGTAAACCTCTAAAATAAATACATCGGTAAAGTCCAAGGTTTAATGAGGCAAGTATGGCAGGACCTGTGATGATGAGCATCCCTGATTTTAATCAGCTCAGCAGCTCAGAAGGACAGCTCTCTGTACAGTGGGCATTCATGAAGTTAATCGATGGCTGGATATTTATAGCTCAGCAATGATCTTTTTAAGGATACAGGCACCAGGCATGGGTTTTCCCTTGGGGAAGGGAGAGGGGGATGGAGTGGAAGCAGCGTTAACAGAAGTGGTGGGAATTTGCCATGGCTTTCCCTCACTGCTAGTTTTGGTATACCTCTCCCCAGCTCCAGTACCTCAAATATTCAGTGTTTCTGCACAAAGCCACAGCAAGGCCCTGCTGTGATTGCAGGTCTGTTGGTGCCCTGCATGCCAGCCCCTTCAGCCTCCCACCCTGTGACCTTGTGGCTGGGACCACCCAGCAGCTGGGGAGGGAATTTAGCCCCTCGGCAGCCCAGGGCCGTGCTGGGGCAAGGGGAAGATTCAGCAGGGCTTACTGCCCCTTGGGTCACTTGGCTGAACTGTTCCTGCACTGCTGCTTCTCCTGTCCCAAGCAAAATGAGGATTTCCATTGCAGAAGCAAATTTTGCTTTGGGCTGGAAGGCAGCCCCAGGGCAGCACTGGGCTGGCAGTGGTGGGCAAGGGGAATGCCACGGGCACTCACTTGCTGCCACCACACCTGCCCTGCCTGTGGGCTTCCCTCACCAGGCTGACAAAAGGGCTGGGAGCTCAGCATCTAATGGAGTAGCACAGCTGCTAATCAAATGGGGTTGCTGTGCCTGGATTAATGACAGCAACATTATGGCTCCTGCCTTTGAAAGGGCTTGTGCCCAGGCAGTACCATTAAGACTCAGTTTGGAGCCTGGTATCCTTCATTTGCTGCTGCTAATTAGAAAAGCAGTTCTAGCCCTGAACATCCAAACACTATTCATGCAAAGGAAAGCAGAAGGCTTGTAAGACATGGACAATATCCAACAAACATTTTGGTGGTTGCATTTTTCCTACAACTCAGTCTCACTGGAGATAATAGAAAAGCTAAAGAGTTACTCTGAAGGAAGAGCAGCTATTAGCTCTGAAGAACACTGGTGAGTAGGATCAGCTTTGATCCAGTGCTGGAAACCAATCACCATTAAGATCTCTCTTTAAAAAAACCCTTATTTAATGTTTACATAAAAACACCACATAAAAATGGTTTGAATACAGCCTCTGGAATCCAACTCAGTGTATCTGCCTTGGAGTATACATTTACCTCCTGAGAATTCATAGAGTAATTAGATGAACGTGCTTAATTAATCACATTTCCTGTGCTGAAGAGGTCTGATGGAAAACATTTGCTTCCATCACTTTATTAAAGCATTATTGAGGGTTGTGCTTGTCATGTGTTCATCACCAGCCTTCTCTCCAATTAATCCTGACAAAATGAAGTTTACCAACAGCAAAGTAAGCCAGTGCTCACAGTCGCTTTGCTGTAGCTTTGTGTACATGCCTTCATGCCTCTAGGTAATTACTGCATAATTGGGAGTGGAGTCTGTTTAATCTAAAATGAGATGTGCTAAATACAAACCATTTTCAGTGCCTGATTGATACTGTTTTAATAAGCTTGGTATCCTCTACTGCTGTGAACATGTAATGCATACCTTTACTTATGGTATGTGTTTATTATCAAATTTAAAATAAAAATGTGATTTGCAGCATGGTCATTTTACCTACAAAGCAATTATTGATCCTTAATATTTTTTTCATATACCACAGCTGAATTAAAGCATGAGGATTCAAAATCAGAGGTATGAAGATAAGATCTTAAACTCTTCCAGAGATGCCTATTTTTTGGCCTTGGCTATGGCATTTCTGAGGCTCCGTCTTCTGTGAGCCAGCATCCAGTGTGGGGCACAGATACCTGACAGGGGACTGCCAGCTGTTTCTGAGGCTCAGGAGGGGACATGGCAGAAACCCCACAGCAGAGCAGGGGTGGGAGCAGAGGAGCTGGATGAGGAAGCAGAGCAGGGGAGGGACCTGGCAAGCCCCAGTGCTGGACCCCCCAGACAGGCTTGGGAAGGAATACCCAACCCTGCTCCCTCCCATCCCATCCGATGGCAGGAGTAAACACAGACCTCCCTGAACGGAAGCACTGATCATAGAATTACAAGGGTGGAGGATCTGGAGGAGAAGCCTTATGAGGAGTGGCTGAGGACACTTGATTTGTTCAGCCTGGAGGAGACTGAGGAGGGACCTCACCGTGGTCTTCAACACCCCCCAGGTACAGATCTCTTCACTCTCATGATCAGTGCTAGGACTTGAGGAAACATCATGAAGCTGTGAAAGGGGAGGTTCAGATTTGGTATCAGTTAAGGGTTTTTCAACCACCAGAGGGTGGTTGGGCACTGGACCAGGCTCCCCAGGGCAGTGATCACAGTGCCAGCCTGACAGAGTTCAAGAAACGTTTGGACAATGCTCTCAGGCACATGGTGCCATTCTTGAGGTGCCCTGTGTAGGGTCAAGAGTTGAACTCAATCCTGATGGGTCCCTTCCAACTCAGCACAGTCTGTGATTCTATGACTCTGCTATGATACTGGGGACATCTTTATCAGGGCTCTTCCCTCTTCACCGGCTAAAATACTAGACATGCAGACAAATATCAGTGCATGCAGTTTCCCTATTCTACCAACTGTCCAGTCCCATGAAGTCACTTATTGTAGAAATAAAGTAGCTGTCATAAGCTCTTCTGCTTACATAGTCATTAGGAATGGAAATGCTTATTTTCATACAAAATAAATTGCTTACTGGTTGGCAATCAGATTTTCCTCTTCTCTGCCTTATTGCAAGAATTTTATGTTACAACTCAGGCATTTTTATTGCTGATGCATTCATAAAGTTACTTATTTTGCATAGCAAGATATCCTTCATATATGAATGTGCATTTCTAGCAACTACACAGAGCTACTGCAGAGATCATTTTTAGCCATGGGAACATTTCTTTCTTCTTTTTCTTGTAAAAAAGAAAACCCAAACCAAATCAACAAGCAAATGAAAAAACAGACCTAGATTTGGCTGCAAAATATTTGGCAACAATTTGGCATTTTTGACGGAGTGCTTCTGTGTTCGTAGTAAAGTTTCTTCCAAAAGTCCCAAGTTGCTGAGGCAATCTGGACTCAAATTTTACAGACAGACTTAGCATTGGCTCCTTTATGTATGAGCTATCTTACTACCCTCTCTCCCTGGGATAGGCTGCCATTGGGCACATAAACACCATAGAGAAGGGACTGGTTTGGTCTCTGGCCAAAAGAGGAACCTGGGTTACCCTAGCCTAGGATTCACTTGAGAATTAGTAATAAACTTTCCCTCCACATGAAAAACTCTGGACTCTGTCAGGGACAAGGATAGCAAATGCCATGGCAACTTGAAAAGAGAGAAGGGGAGATTCATAGGAAATGAGAAGTGTGGAAAACAACACTGCAAATATTAGCTGGGAAAAGGCTGTGATCATCTTGGTTACTATCAGTAAATAAGATTGAGAGGAACTCTTGGCTTCTTGAGGTCCTCATGGAAGAAAGCACTGAAGCATATGCTCTGAGCGCTACAGGTACCCACATGCCTGCTATACCCAAGGAGTAGGTGTCCCTACACACCTCAAAGTTGCTAATTACACTTAAAATCCTGGCAGGAGTTCCCCATCTGATATCAGCATGGCTGTGCATGCACTTGTTTTCTTCATATCTGAGGACATTCTTTTGCAGAAGTCAGGAGAGCTGCCAGAGCCCAGCTGCTGCCCTTCCCAAGCAGGAGCAGCTGCCTGCCCCGTGTCCCTGCGCAGCCCACCCACCTGCAGGGCTGTGGGAGGGGGGCTGCCCCCACCAGCCATTCAGACCTCAGCTCATCCACACAGACCCACCACCAAGGGTGCCAATTAGTGCCAACAGGAGCTCATTGAGTGCTGAGGCAGCCTTGCTGCTGTGCAATTGCTGAGAAATGAAAACAGCCTGTTCCTGCAATCTTGTTGGGTTTTTTTTTCTCTCTTTTCTTTTATTATTGTATGGTGACTACAATTAAATCTTTCCTGGCATGGCATTTCAT
>NW_005054310.1:6447159-6452193 GCF_000277835.1 Geospiza fortis | reverse complement strand
GTTCTGTATCCCTGTGTGAACTACTTGATGTTTCATTACACAAATAGACTTCATTTGCAGAAACTGTTCCCTGCTGGGAAAAATCAAACGCTTGAATTACAGGTATTCTGCAGGGGGCAATCTGTCCTCAGACAGTGAGATCAGGGGTCAAGACCTGCTCACAGCTGCTGGGCTGGAGCAGTTATGCTGAGAGAAGTATTTATTTTTAAAAAACTGTTTAAAGAAAAAGGCTTCTGGGTCTAAGGGGGAAAATAATCACTGCTTGAGATGTACTGGAGACATAGAAAGCCAAGGCCACTGATTGGGCTAGAGCCAGCTGTGGGAAGATCTTGAACAGCAGCCACTGAAGGAAGGCATGAGATTGTCTGCAAACACCTCCCCAGGTTCATGACCCACCTCTCCTGCCTGTGCTTAGAATCTCACTAGAGCTACCTAGGCTGAGTGGATTTTGGGTTGAGAACAAAATGGGCAGGGGCTTTTTGGCATGTCCCATTCTTTTTCCCTTCCATTGGACAGTACCTCCTTTCTAAGGCACTGCAGAGGTCTTGCACTTGACCCAAGCTAAGAGGAGCAAACTGATAGCAAGAGAGCTTAGAGGATTGTTAACAAATCTCACCCTGCCTCCCCCCTTCCATTCTCCTCCCACTTTTGTGCTATAAGGACACCTGGTATGGGATTACATTTTCACCTTGTATGGGACTCAACCAGTGTCACACACTTACCTTATCCAAATGGGCTCAATGGTTACAGCAGGGACACAGATATCCATGGAGCTCCTGCCATTCTAAGGCAAGTCTAATACACATCAGATGAATTGTACCCTAGAGGTGCCTTCTCCCCATTGATTTTGAAGGGGGCCTGGAGCTATGGGCTCAGACACTGTCTGCCATGTCCTAATTTTAGTCAGAGGAATCCACAGTAAAGTCCTTAGCCTGTATGTCTTATTGAAGTATCTGCACTTGCTGCTGATGCAACATACATATTTATGCTTGCACTGAGATGGTGCTTGGGATTTTGTGAATCTCAGGTAACAGCAACACTGTGTATCAAGGTCATAGATTACTTTCCTGCATAAGATATTAATCTAGGAAGCAAAATAATGTTAAACCTCTACCTTCTGGTATTAAACCCCAGCAAGTCCATAATCCTATTTTTCCAATAGTGATGCAAGAAATTTTCCTTAATGTTTAATACATAAAGATCTAGCCCATCAGCCCAAATAGTCTGTGTGTGCTCTTCTGTGATGGGGTCATAGAGCATAAATACTCAGGCACTTCCACAAGCACAATAATCATCAGCTGAGTCCCATCCCATTGAGCTGGGACTGAAGAGGTTTTCCATGGATACTCAGTGAGCAGCCTGCTCGTGGCTTCTTGTTCCCATACTTGCCAAGGCACCCACACACCCAGAGAGATGCTTGAAGCAGACCTGCACGGGAGCAGGGTCAGGAAGCTGGGAAATAACAGATGATTTGTCTCTGTAGAGAAGGACTGTGGGCTATCAGCCTGGATTTTGCCAGCATTGCAGCGGATTAGCCCTGGGCTAAGCCCCTGCATGGCAGCTGCCCACCAGCTGTGGAGGCTGGTGCTATTTATACCTGCCCTGGGGAGACGCCACGTGCCAGTGGTGACGGACGGGAGCCTTTCCTCAACCAGTTGGCTGCTCTGAGAAGCAAACCACTTTAAATCAGGCAAAAAAGAGCAGTGGAAGAAGTGAGGAACAGCTTATGCTTTCACAATGCAGCACCCACACATGCTGAACAAGCCAAACAACAACCTGGGAGCCCTACCTGGGGGTTTGGCCAGATCTGTGCAGGCAGTGGATGAGCCCGTGCTTTCTGTGGGCTGGAACACTGTGGGCATCTCCCCTGGACGGGAGCCCCATCCAGGGCAGTGCTGATGAATCTAACACTGCCTGCTGTCCTGTGCTGCTGCCACAGCCTTGGGGCAGAGGCCAGACAGCTGCCAGAGGTGGACAAGGGGACAGTGTGGAGGTTAGGTAGTTGCTTGTGTCCTGAGGGTTTTCTGTATCTGGGAAGCAGTTTCTCTTTCAGGGGACAGCCTCTTTTTGCAAGAGGTATGGAAAAGCATGGAGTCTTCTGGTTGGGCTGGAGGGACTGGATCCATTTTACACCCTCAAGAGATTTGCCTTTTGTGTTCCTAAAGAAATATATCACTGCATTTTGTATAAGTGAAATGTGTTTTTCCCTCCACAAGAATAATTTAAAAAACCCCAACACTTTCTTTTTTTGGATCAAGTTGAGATGAATACAAAATTTCTTTATTTTTCTTTTGGTTCCATCTTTTCGTTCCAGCATTTTTTGCATCTATTCACTAGGTTAGTGGATGTTTGAGAGAAAGATGTGTCAGGCCTGTGTGGTGTGCAGTTGGGAGACCTTTGACCTTTCTGAGCAGAAAGTCAGTCACAAGACTGCTAGAGGTTCACACTCATCCTGACCTTGGAAAAGAAACAGTGAGTCCAGCCAATCAAGAGAAGGGACTTTTACCCTGGAAGCCACAAAGGTAAAGGGAAAACTCCAACATTTAAATGACTGCCTGGGCATGTGATGCAAATGACAGAAAACAAAATGAACTACCTGGATGATGTGACAGTGAACCAATACTTTGTGAGCTCTCATGCCTTGCCTGTGTTTGTTTAACCGCTGTTTTCTCACTGTTTCTCACTGTGTCCATGAGCCAGGAAGCTTCTTTTTAGGATGGGCTTTTACAAGGTGTTCAGAAAAGGAACTAGAAGCTGGATTGCTGCGTGGGTGAGGATGTGATGTGGAGCCTGGAGAGATCACTGCAGGGGTCTGGCCCCAGGCACTGAAGCAAGTACCCTGAAATCAGGATGTAGCAACAGCCTCCCGCAGAAGGCAGCACGGGCTCTGCAGTGGGAGGCACAGCCCAGCTGCTGTTCCCCGTGCCCAAGCTACCCTCCAGCACCATTCCCAGCCTCATGTGCTCACTTCCCTGCTCATCCAGCTCAAAACACCATCTGTTCCCACCCAAGGGGGCAGCCTGTGCACCCTTTGTGGCACGATGCTGCATCCTGTCCTGGCTGTGACAGGGAGTAATGGTGAAAGGCAAAGAGGGGCTGGCAGCTCACAGCTAAGCCCAGCCCAACAGACACACAGAGGGAGAGGCAGAAATATTTTGGCAAGTGTAATAGATGACTTGGGTAGTGCTTTCAGACAATGGGTGCCATCCCAGATTTCTCCATGGCTGAAAAGTAGTTATTGCCAGCAGATCAGGGAATTCTTCTGCACATACACACGGGCCATTAGGAGGCACAGATTTCATCACAGAGAGATTCAACTGCTTAGATGTTGAGCTGAAGAATTATTTTTCACAATCCCAACAGAAGAAGCCAATTGTAACTGCAAGATGGATGCTTTGGTGCACTAGTGGTTGAACAGCCAATTGCTGTTCTTAACCTAATCCTAAGAAATAAGCCACGTATTAGAGATAAAGCTGGAATTAGCAGGACATATGGGACCTAATATTCATAGGATTACATGTAAAATATTAAGGTCTGATCCTGCTGACCTTTCCTGTATCAGAAGTCTTACTGATACTTCTTATATTTATGTATATAGGCCTATTTTTTAGACAAATAATAGCTGTGATGATAAATCACAGATAAAGCTGCGTGGACATGCTGAAGTCTTTAAAAGATGACTGGTGACTTGGTCTGGTTTTGGGTATGTCTTTTAACTTCTCTTGAAAAGTCAAAATTAAAGACAACCTCAATTATTACTCAAAAAATTACCTCTGGATCTTTGGTGAACAGACCTTGAAGACTACAAGGGAAAATACGAACTATATTTCTCTACTAAATCACCTTCAGAAAGGTGGTAATGCTGAAGCAAAAAAAAATCTAGTTTAAGTGATATTTAAATTAACACAACATAAAATAACACAGAACTCAGACCATGACAGCACTTAGGTATGACATTACTAGTATTTATATAGGTGTGATAACATTAAAAGCCTTGATATATTTAGAGGCAAGAATGGAACATTTCTATAATTAAAATGTGTATATCTTGATGAGGAAATAGGTACATATCATTCAGTACTGCTATCAGTGAGGTGTGAGGGAAGATACAAACATTTGTTGCTTGGACCTGATTTTCTGCTAAAAATACAGGGTAAGTTACTTATTCCAGCATCAGCCCACTCAAATGTACAGGTCTTTGAGAAGTTAAAAGCATGTTGCACTTACCTTGTCTGTGCTTTCCCATGCGTGCTCTGTTCTGCATGTCATGGCAGAAATACCAGGATTAGACCCTTGTCACTGAATCAGCGATAAAGACCATTAATTCAATCTGTCATCACTGGGTGCCCATTCCCAGCTGATCTGATTGATTTCCAGTGGATTAGCCTAGATACATCAGATGCTAAAATAACCCACTAACCTATGACCAAGAATGGCATAGGGACAGGAGGCACTGCATGCAACCTTCTGCACCTCTCTTGTCCTTAAAACACAGGGCCATGGCAGGCACATATTGATCCCATACATGATGACAGCTGTTAGCCAGACACAGATCCATTGTCTGCATGGCTGATGGCCATCTAAGGACAATAATCACACTTGCCATCAAGGCAGACCTTTGCTCTGAGGACCCTGTCTTGAGGTCATTAAGGGTCCATAATTGGACCTAATGCTTAGGTCTGACTTAATGCTGCAAGATGCCAGGGTCTCTGAGCAGTGTGAAATCTCTGGAGCTCAGAGATCTGCTACAGGTTTTCAGCATAAAGATTGCACCTAGTGCAGCTGAGCCTCCCCATGCTTTGGTAGCTGAAGTGAGAGGAAGCTGAGCATCAATTAGAGATGCTGAAGAGCCCTTTGTATCCACTGTAGAGCTGCTGTGGCTCTGTGCAAGTCCCAAATAGCATGACCTGATGTGTGCTTTCATCGTCCTGAAAAATTAGACCTTTTCAATTTACATATCAGAAATATTCTAAGCTGCAGTGAGGTTCTTGCATCTGTATCACAACCTCTTATGGCAGGCTGCCGGCACCAGCC
>NW_005054310.1:6434793-6447095 GCF_000277835.1 Geospiza fortis | reverse complement strand
CAGCCCCAGCCAGCTGCCACCATTGCAGTGTTCCTCCCCACTGCCCTGGAAAGTGCCATTCAGGGCTCTCTCACATGCAGACACATGTTCTGCTGTAATGGTGAAATACTACTTCCAAGTATGAAATAATGTTGCAAAGTACTGCTGTGTTTGGTGCTTCTTCTTGTGTGTCTTCCCTCAGCTCAGCCCACACCACCCACAGTCCCCCATGCTGCATTGGAAGCTATGGAGGGACCCATGGGGGCCCTGGGATCCCACTGCCCTCTCTCAGGAAAGGGCCTCTGATGAGGGCCTGGGCCAGGAGGAAAGGTCTGAGGAGCAGTCACAGTGTGCCAGACAATGTGCACTGGGGACATCCAGGTTGTACTGATCTAACAGGATCCCACAGAATTCTGAAGATCCTAAACACAGGAGAGACATCAGGGCCTTGGCCAGCCTCAGTCTCCAGCTGCACACACTTTGCTCACAGCTGTAAGCTACAAAGTGCATGTACAAGCCAGAAAGCCCCTGTAACACCAGATGAGCTCCCAGGATGGGAGTAACCTTTCCATAAACAAAGCTCAGTGAGAACCTGCAAGTTTAGCCCCATGAATAGCTTAGTGCAATAGTGATAAAACAAGCACCTTCTTGAACATGTTGGGGTCCTGACAATACCAACAGGGGCTAGAATGTCTGGGACCTTCAAGATCCACCTTCATAAACATCACTGTTCTATTCACAGAGCAGGTGTCATCGTGTGGATGCCCTGTGCCACTTTGCTTGTCCAGGAAAAGCTACCTAGTCCTTTGCCACCCTGTAAGATGCTTCATGTCACAGTGTGTGGGCACAGGGAGAAGATGGGACCTGGTCCACAGTTTGGGACCCCATGGAAAAGTTGGATGTGCCCCGTCTGGGAGCTGTCTCAGCTCAGGCATTGCTGCAGTTCAGTATTGCAGTGATTGAGGTAGAAGTACCTACAATTCATCTTTCAGAGACTTTGCATAAAGCCAGATGTATAGGAAGTGGAAATACAAATAAGCCTATCAAGTCCTCTTCCTTCAGGGAAACTCACTTCTTAAATGCAGTGGGATATTGATTGATGGTCTGGGCTCCTTTTGAGCTAGAAAGAGAACACTGATCTCTGGGGCTTTCTGTAAGAAATGCAGTACAGCTGGGCCAATTTTCTTTGAAAGGTATGTGAGAGTGCCAGGATTGCTGCACACAAAGGATAGCTTCTGCAGGCTCCATTGAGCATAAAAGAAAACAGCTACAATGCCTCTTAGGAAGAAAGGAAAAATATTTTGCTGTGGATTTTTAATGCAGTTTATCACTGTAAAGAGATAATGAAACGTTAAGGTATTATTCATAATACTTTCATTTGCCATTCAAAGAGTAAAACCCATTACCAAAAGATGTCTCCACTTAAGAATCTGCTTATCTTAAGATTGTTTGCCTAGGTGAGAAGATAGCAGAATATGTTTTTCCTGGTTATGCTCCCTTCATAAATCAAATCAATGAAATACTACTGACTCTGAAGGGTATTTAAATATAGTTTTGCCCACAGATGTAGGAGCAGAACTTTGGCAGAAGAACGAGTGACAGATTTAATTAGCATTCCAATTCAAGGAAATAAATGGAATTGTCTGTCACAAAATGATGTTTATATCAAGAGGTCTTATTGCAATATTTGTGCTCAAGACCAAATGACTTATTTTGCTGAAAAGTGATATCAGCAGGTTATTTTATTCCATTTTTTTATATTACCTTGTAGGCAGGTTAAATAAATTAGTGATGCCAGAACATAGTCCTAGGACATGCATGTAGTTTATATGTATGGTGGCATGTGTGCCCACATCTGTGCATTGATCCTGCTGTGACTGATACCAGTTCTCAGGAACATACTGGATAAAAAATAAGTCAAATAATTACTTCCTAGAGAGTGATTTGAATAGCAAAATGAAAACTTTCTTCAGAGCTATTGTTTAGGCATCTATAGGAGGGCATATGTGGCCTGCCTCCCCAAAAATCCTCTTATCTTCTGCATTAAATGTAACAGCAAAGTTAGTTCAGAGGCTATAGCATTTTGAGTGCTTTTAAAACATCCTTTTCCCTAAGTACCATTTCTATTTTTCAAAGGCTGCAATGTAGTGGGTGGCTAACAACATCCATCAGGCAGATCCAGTGGCACTGATGGGTTATTAATTTTGCATATGGTGGGTCTCATCATCCAGTGACTCACATGTAGATTCAAATGTAGGTTTAAAATTTCCAGACCTAATTTTGGTCAACTGCAGCAAAAAAATGGGAACAGCCTGGCTTCTCACACTGAAACATCAAGTCCTTGTTCCCAAAAGCTTCACTGGTAGGAGTGCCCAGGTGAGGAATTGGTTCGTGGGGGTATGCTACTCTTACTCAGTAGTGCCAGCCAAACTCTCCTGCAAGCTGCCATGCAGTCCTGGTAAAACACAAAGAAATAACCCCAGCCAGACTCCCCAGAGTGTGGCTCTGACTTTGTGGCCAGCACTGGAATTACATTGTCAGAAAGGCAAAGAATCACCAGGGACATGGACCTTGGAAATCTACACCCCATGCACTCTCCTCTAGTATCAATACTAGTTTGAATTGCTGGAAGGTGGAGTTCTCATCCAAGAAACTGTTAGAAAAGTGTTACAGTGATAACAAGAGCTGCTTTATTAGCTTCCTAGTAATAAATGAATGCATGGATTTAGGTATGATATATATATATAAATACAGAACCTTTGTAACACAGAAAACTCTATATGATATAAGTAATCAGTTTATTTAGACAGCGTAGTGTGCACAAAGGTGTCTAAAGGGCAACTCAGAGCATTTAGATGAACTTTTGATTGACACTGTAACACATGGCATGACTACCAAGACTTTGTTCACAGGCAGTGAATAGAAGAAGCAGGCATTTCTGGGGTCCCTTTCATCCTGCCCTAAAGTAGACCCCAAAAGTAGGCCATGCAAACTGCACCCCAGAAGTGCCTCTCTCTTCTTTGACTGTAAAGGGAACATAGGGTGACTGCAGTAAAGAGGTCAACACCAAAGTTAAAGGTTTAAAAATAGAGGCGCTAAATTCCACCCATGTGGTTCAGCTAAGGGAGACAAAGTGAAACAGGTCAGAAAACCTTTGATGTGCTCAGTCTGGTCGGTTACTTTTTAGTATCACTGAGTCTGATTTCCAGTCACTGTGATTTCACAGAGCTGTCAGTAAAGGGATGATTAGGGTCCTAAATATGGAAGAAACTTTAATTAGCTATTGGTACTGCAGGGCTTAGATCTGTGGAGATCAGAGTCCCTTTGTGCCAAAGTTGTGCTAAGAAGTGATGGGAAACAACACCAGTCCCAGCCAGTTTGTAGGCTGCACAGTCAGGAGCACAGAAGGGAAGAAATGCAGAGAGAAGTTGTTCCCTCACTACTTTCAAGCGGGAAGTCAGTGAAACACTGCACTGATGAGTGCAGAGAGAATGGGTAGAGATTTGAAAGAAATACATATCAAAATTTTTCTGCCAGCCCTGCCATGCGCCTGGCAAATGCCAGGAAAGGCCTGGCCCCTGGGAAGTGACTTGCCTAAGGCTTCCTGTGGCAAGGGCAGTGTAAGAAGCCTCCTGAACAATGCTAAGAGATGGCACTGGAGGCAATGTGGCCACATACTCTGGAAGAGAATGAGATGGATGTGAGCAGGAGATGTGGCATGAGCAGGGCCTGGCAAACAGTATGAAGTGACACAAAGGCCAGAGTGAGGAAGGTTTCTGGGGCTGAACTTGTGCCCTGAGGACCAGGTACAACAATGGAGTGAAACTGCTTACAGAAAACACAAGGACTCAGTGAAGCTGATGCACACACCTCTGGGTACATAAAGAAATTATCAGGTCTGTGATCAGAGCAATGTGAAACAAAAGCGGTTTTGGTACCAGCACTTTGGGCTGGACTGGAGAAGGGTGAAGGGAGAATGTTACAGAGGAACAAAGTAGTGGCACTTGGTGGAGTGAGAAGCTGCTTTTTCAGGCAAGTTCTGGGCATGATAATGTTGACTCTGAAAGCCAGAAGGAAAGCCAACACACGCACAGTGGTGGAGAAGCCTCTGCACTTCTGACAGCATTTTCTAATGTCCTAGAAGGAAGGCTTCAGTTCAAAGCTCAAGTGGAGCTGGAAGGTGCTTGGCTGCAGTGCCATGTGGCTGAAGTCTCCATCCTGCTCTCAGAGCTGTCACTACCCCTGGCATCCCAGACATACCCACCACCACCAGGAGGGACCAGCACTCCTCCTTGTCACCCCAGCACTGCACTTCTGCTGAGGCTGTGGAGTGCTGCTCAAAATCCAGCATCTGGCTGGAAATAAAAATAAATATAATAATGTCAGCAGAGCAAGATCCAGGGCACACACATGAGTATGAGCTCTGTCCAGGAAAAGCACACAGAAAGACCCTTCTGTAGAGTGGGATATTCAGTGTTGGTATCCCACATCCTGAGCCAACAGTGTAATCACTAGTATCACAATAAAACAGAGGTATTAACAGTGTTTTCTTAATGGCACCATTACTTGGTGTTGCTTTTTAAGTGGCTGAAAGGAAGTTAGATCTGTTTGAAACAGGTAATTATTTTTTCAGTCTTGTTTTGGTGACAAACTAGCATTCAATCCAATTTGTAATTTATTATTCTATTTTTTTCATTCAGTTGTAGAACAAAAAACCCCAACACTTCTATTATTTGCACAGCCCTAAATTCTACCCTCCATATGCCTTGGAAAAAATATAGCTTAAGAGCTTGTTTGATCCCTTTCAAATCCCCAACACTTGCTGTCTGCAATAGGGTCTTCTGATATGTATGAAGTGACTAATTGTCTTTCATTTATTTTGCAAGGATGCCTTTATTGTTACATGAAGTTGCCATCTGTCCATCTTGGAGGCGAGAGTCCCAGAAGATTTAATCCTCAATGATTACACAGCTTCAGGTGCCTCTCTAAAGGACAAAGATTGGCCTACTTTCCTGCCTGTGCTATGCAGAGGCTTCTCCATCAAGCAGCTTTTGAGTGAAAGGCTCACCCTGAATGGCTAGATGGCATTCACCATCTAGCCATTCACCTCCTCTGAGAAGGGGCTTTGTGAAAGACAAATTCATTCAGTCAGATGGCCAAATTTAGAATATCTGACAAATTTAGTTTTAGGTCAGCAGCTTCCTTTTTTTGTTTAATTTCTTCTACCTCACCTCAAATCCTTTTTCTTAAAAAATAAAACAGATTGATGATCATGCAAATTTTTTCTTTTTAAACAAGAATTTGGAATGCCTAATTTCAAAGACGTCTAAGTAAGGTATTTCAGCTTACTAGAAATTTCCCTTCTTTTTTTAAAAGTCAAAAGCAATTAGCTTAACTGGAATTATTATTCATGAATAATATCCATTCCAACAGAAAGAGCATTTTTCACCAAAAGTTACACATACATATGCACACACAAAGTCAAGCAAATCCCCAAAGGTGCTGCTTATATAAGACATATTTCTCTCCCTTCACTGCATTATGGGATTCTTTTTTTTTTTTGCAAATGGCATAATAATTAGAAGTAGCCTTCATATGAGTGCTTCGTGACCTTTGCAGCCAGAACTAGAATAAGCAGGGATGTGGTTTGGAGTGACTGCTGAACACACCCTTCTGTTTGTATTTTACAGGCATCAGTGCAGACCCTGGGCTCTGATTAAAGCCTGAAGATTAAAATATGTTGAGCTGGTTGGCTCAGTCTCCCAGTTTTCCAGGTTCAAGTAACCTGGTTATAGCCAGCACCAGCACAGCCTACCCTGCAGAATAAACTCCAGTATAAGTAACAAAGAGAAAGTCCCTCGCAGGAGCGATGATGAGGTATCCAAGGCCATCCACAGGACATCAGCTTAAATCTGGCCTGGGCTGGCAGTGACCAAAAAGCCAGCAGGGTCTGACAGCTGTCCCTGACAGCAAGGGGATTAGCTGTGTCAGCCTGGATGGCTGAAGGGCCCAGCAGACAGCCCTGCAGCACCACTGACCAGCCAGACCCCGACATCTCACCCTGCCCAGTGCCATCCAAGGCATGGCCAGGCAGTGGGTGCTCCAGGGCTCAGTCCCTAACCCTCACATCAGCCTGGCCAGAGGCAGATGCTGAAAGGTGCATGTGGGAAGTGGTGGGGCAGAATAAAGCAGAATAAAGGCAGAATAAAGGCCAAAAAAAGCATCAGCAAAAGAAGCCTTCATGAGAAAGATAAGGCAGACAGAGGATTGTAGGAAAATTTTAATATTGCCTAGCGACAACTTATTATTGCCCAAGCATTAGTCCTGAAAAAGAACATTGCTACACTTTCACCTTGGTGAAGCAGCACATGCTGTAATTTATGAAAGCACAATCAGTACATTCTAATACAGGAACAAAAAGGTTGACTGAATTTGCTGATAAATTTTCAACTGACACAGTGTAGAAATGAGAAAATTTACAGAATTCTGGCTGACTTAAACAAGTGAGTTGAACTACAGCCTTTAAAATGGACTTTGTTGAAGTCTGTCCCATAAATCAAGATCCAAATCACCCATATGCTTCTGCCAGAGCAGAATGGAGGGTCTAGAAGCAGCAAGCAGCACCTTCTGTGCTGTTATAATGCTGAACTGGAGCAGCAAAGCCCGGCTGTCTCACTGCTGTACCTTGTCTGCCCTCGCCCAGCCTGGGCACCAGAGTGCCCACCCATGGCACTGGGAAGCTGCAGAGACAGAATAGAGACAGAGCTGCTCTAAGCTGTGCCACAGGCGCAAGATGATCAAGCTGCTTTAAATCCAGCCTAATCAAATCTGTGCTTCAACAGAGGCCCGGGAGGTAGAGCACTCTGGGGTGCTCAGAGCAGGTAGAGGGAGGAAGGCTGCTGATTCCTCCTCCAGCACTGCCCTGCTCCAGATATCTCACTCCTCTGTGCCTCTATTTACTCATCTGAGGGTAAGAATGCTTAGTTCCCTCTAAGGGTTACTGGCAGTAGGATTTCATATTTACACAGTGTTGAGGAAAGTGTTACAAAACACTTTTCAGTGAGCAGCTGGAATGGCATCTATTTCAGATCTACTTATTTTCTCTCTTAGCCTTCTGGAGAGTTATAAAACAATTCAGTATTACCCATGACAGCTGGCAATGCTGAGCCAATTCTGATTTTTTTCAAGGTTGATCACAGAGCTTACAGGGACCCAAGGTAGAACAGGGCTCCAGGCTCCCTGGAATTACAGAGTTCAGACAGGTTCTGAGTCACAGCCAGAGAGAAAGATCAAGCTCCAGCTCACAAAAAGCCAAAGTGGCGCAGGGCTTTGAGCTCCTTCCAGAGCACAAGTCCTAACATAATCACTTACATTGCTTTTACTTCCAACCTACCTGCTCATCCTGGTATAAGGTCACTTGGAGGAACAGCACCTGAGATCTGGCATCCTAGACAAGTTCAATAGCACCTTAAAAGGGTTGAAGGTTATGTACTATTCCTCTTGCTTTAGCCACGCTCTTATTATAGAGACATTTACTTGGTTCCCTGGAGAGAATATGATCAAGTTTTAATCTGAGATACTCAGTAAATGTGACAGTGCTAAACTTAAGGGATTTCAGCCAAGAATATAAACAGATTCAAGCATGGCAGGAGGAAAGAGAGAATGAAGGGAAGAAAGAAAACAAATCTATTGCCACAGCTGATCACATATGCTGTCTCAGAGGAGATGTTTTGAAAGACATGCAACATCATTTGCGCTAATTAGAAGAACAGTGTCATATGGATAAATATTTTAGATTTCAACACATGTACTGTAGAGGTCATCAGCAGAAGGCCTAAAGAGAGGAGCATATCACGAGTGGAAGCAGCTGTTGACACTCTGGTTTTCCCTGTAGATAATATAAATGACACTGATAAATTGAGCACCCTTCAGAGAAACCTTTCAAATACAATTTAAAAGGCAGGAGGAGTGAAGAGGATGAACTCTAAGATAATGAGCAAGTTCAGACATGAAAGTTTACTGTTACCTGGGAACATGTAAGGGCCAGAAGGGGTTATTTGGGCTGGTCTTTGGCAGGTACACTTCCAGCAATGGAAAATTAATGTGCTCCTTGGCATCTCCTACCTCTCTACAAGCCATTATTTCTGCCTGCTGCTGAGCAGAACAGCCTGTTTCAGGTTTTTCCCTTGGCACAGTCTGTTCCATGTTTTCAATTTCCCTTCTGTAAAGCACTTCTATTCAGCTTCCTCAGCACTACTTCTCACCTAAACACCAGTTACTAACCCCCTTTTTTGAATGATCTGTTTGGCAATTGATAGGGCTGTACTGGTAAAATGAGCTTCTCCCTGCCAAGGACAGCAACTGCTAACTCAGGACAGTTGTCATCTTTTAATGGGAATTCCACCAGGCTGCAGAGGAATCTTTGCTGGTCTCTGTGGATTACTCTTCTATTATTTTCTGCTGGAAGACCAACATGTAAAGACTAATTTTAAATGGATTACTTGGTTTACAATCTGATTTCCAACTGAAATTAGTAGAACAGAAGTTAGATGGCTCTCAGCTGGAATTTTCTGAAGGAAACACAACCACTTCATCTCTAGAGACTGTTTCTAGCTAATCCTGGAGTAGATTTGATTTTACAAAGATTTGCCCAGCAGCATAAAGGATAGATACCAAAGGCCAAGGTTTTGCCATACCTTGGTGTTACTTGGTTACTTTTTTGGCCCAGAGTTCCAGCTTCCAACTGAACCTGTTGCTCCGTAAAAAACAATACATTGAATTTGGGGGTGACGGGCAAAGTAGTCCATAAAGGGTGAGGGAAATTGATATCAGACTAAACAAATTGCTGAATCAAGCTCCTATAGCTGTCTTGGCTCTATTCTTCACAAGACTCAACTGTTGTTCATTAGCTCTCTCCACCTCTCTTAGAAAGATCTAAGAAAAGAAGCTGATGCTGAAGGTGCGTGGTGAGAACAGGGAGCTTCTGCCCAGGGTTCCCTGCCTGACTGGAGCTGCCCTGTCCTGCCAGTAGCACTCACACAGCAGGCAGGGAGTGCTTTCTAAAGCAGTGCGTGCTGAGCATCCATGGAGCATACCTGTGCATCCAAAAAAGGTCAGTGCTTGCATGAGAACACGCTTCCTCCTCCAGGTATCACAGTGCACTGAATCCCTCCACCTTACTCATCACAACACAAACATCAGCAAGCTGCCCTAAACACAGTGCTCTGCATGGCATGGGGCTGCCAGCTACTGCACATTTAGACATTGCAAAAGTGAAAGCACAGAAAGCCAGAGAAGTTGAACTGGCTGTAACTGGGAACTGAATCTAGGAAAGAGGACTATGAAATACTGTTTTGGGTAGTTAGAGTTTCCCCAAAGTGCAAGGCACCTCACGCCTCTGACAGAGGAAATTTTGTTTGCTTCACCAGCACTAGGAGAGATCACAAATATTTCTAAATAATGGAAAACCAGAGAAAATAAAAGTATGGGAGTATAGGGAAGTATGAGGAATAACCATGTGATTCTTAGCAGGTGTTTGTCTCATCAGTTCTTAAGGAGAACAAATTATGGCATTTGCACAGTCTAATCCAACACCAAATGATCCTTAAGATCAGAGAGTTTTGGTCTATATAATGAGATAGCTTCCTCTTTCAGATTAAGTGTATTTCTTTGACTATTTTTTTCTTTTGAATTGTACATATGGAGATCAGGTTATTCTTTTTCTCTTTGCTGCAATTGATGGGAAAATCTTCTGTTCTCTAAATAAAAAATTTAAGAATTCTGAACAGATGTTATCTGTGTGCCTTTTTACCTCCTACAAAGTGAAGAAAAATATATCAATTAATACATTTATTTGTAGACACAGCCCTGCTTTGCAAATGGGGTGAGTCAAGTGTATGTTGCCTGCCTCAGCTGACAACAGCTTGAGAAGTGACAGTAAGCTGACCACTTTTCATCATGTGAAATTAGGTTGTTTGGACTGGATTAGATCAGATTTGCTCTGATCCATCTCAGCTGATACTCACCACTTTGTGTTCTTTGAGATGGTTACAAAGACTGATTGTTCATTTTTTCCAGCCTGACAATTCAGTGACTTGCCTTCCCCTTTGAGTAGGTGTTAGCCTATCCCCTTTTCAGTCTTGTGGATGCCCACTGCTCTGCCACAATTCTATTGGAACAACTGAAAGCAGCTTTAAGGCTGTCTCAGCCAAATCCTTCACTATTTTGGGGCAGAATTCACTAGGCAATATGTAGTTTATACAATTACTTTTTAACCTGTCATTTTCCTGTTCCAGTTTGAGTTGTGTTGCTTTTTTACCCTGTGTTGGTGTTCATTGTGTCAGTCAGTTAAACAAGCATTTCTTTTAATTTTACTTAAATTTTGTCATCTTCAGTGTACTGCAGAAACATCAGCAGTGTAATCCCATATCTAGCACCCAGATCTCTAATGTGAACAGTAGTCAAGTTGTTTGCTGCTGAGACCCAAAATATAATCATGAATCAGTCATTTAAATGATGAACCACAGATAGGTCCGGAAGCTAAACTTAACCCCTGAGGTTCCCTGACTTACTGCACAGCTATAAAAGTCTTCAAGAGCTCACAGAGTGCAATGTGGCTAGATGGCAAGTTCAGAGGAGGTCATACTGGCAGCTTCTACCTGAAGCAGCTTGTCAGGGCCCAACAATTAAGCCCATCTAAGTTTTGCCATATTTAAGCCCTGAGAAAATCCAAATGTACAGCTATCATAACTAATCCCTTTGCTTCTTCACTGACAACCTGTGTGCACTGTTTCTGCTGATCTTCCCCAGGGCAAGGGCTTCCAGCAGAGGACACACATTGTTTTCCTATCCACAGTACAAGGCATGCCTGCACCTCCTGTCTCCTGGCTGTGGGCTGTCTTTGCCCCTAGAGTCCTTCAGGCCATAAAGATTCCTGGAAAGATTGTTTTATTAGAGTTCTTGCTGCAATTTTCCTTCATAACCTTATACTATTACCTTGCAAATGTTTGGCACTTTCAGATCACTCAAACCTGCAAGAAGATGAATCCAAAATAGTGCCCAGACATCACCACTGTTTCTCTCTGTTACAGTGTTCTTATTACCCTTGGTACTGCTTTATCTGACTGACTTGCATTATAAGAGCACAAGCCTTGTTCATAAACAGGATCTCCTCCTCTCATCAGAGTGCTAAAAACGCCTGTGAGAATATATCTTCTTCTCCCTCCCTCAGGGCTTTTAAATGAACTTGAAGCAGGGGAGCATGTAACAAAGGTGGAGCTGGTAGAGAAATGAGAAAGCAGAACTGATTGTAGGAGTTAATTGTAGGTATTAAGTGTGGCTTCTAATTGTTTGAAAACCTTAAACACATTGACAGAAAGGTCACCTGAACTAACCCTGAGTCTCATAATCAGATTCTCTTTAATTATTTGCAACAGTGGATTGGATATAGAAAGGAGAGCCTAGCAGCCTTCTGGTTTGGGCTCCTGGTGTGATGGCTGTACAAAGCCACAGAGGCCTTTCCCAGGCAAAGTCAGACAAAAGGGCACTTATGGCTTGCAGCCCATTTAAAATAGACATGACAGATGAATAAGGCAAAACATGCTGATGAACAAGAGTAGGTAAGGAGAGAGGAGTTCAGCTGTGGAGCATCCCAATGGCATGGTCAAGGTACACTATTTAGTCTAGACTACTCAGTCTGTGCACCTGGAATGCAAGTGGTCAAACACACAATTTTCTGTCCCCTGCACAAGTCAAACATACAGCTGCCTCTCACCCTGGGGTCCCCTTCTTGCTCTGTTTTAAGAGGGCAGCACTATGTCCCAATTAAGAAGCTGCAATTTTAGACTCTCATTGCCAAAAGGGAGTGTCCCTGCTGATGACAGAGCTGCTTTGGAGGTAACAGGAATGAGTCAGTTTACTCCCTGGGATTTTTTTGAAGATGCATGAAACCAAAAGTTATGATGTGGTCTGCAGGCTCTAGGTTATAACCAGGAGAGCTGAATAAGTTTTTTTTAAACAGATGTTTACTTCTTCTTCTGGCTTTGTTAGCTAAGTACTCCTGGTACATAGGCTTCTAATAAATTGTTTTGGGCAAGTGCTAGTCTGCCTTGGGATTTTGGCCAACAAAAAGAGATACTGATCATGATATCAATTGTTTCTACAAAAGGGATTTTACACAGAAACCCTGATGTTAGTGGATTAAGATCCAGTAGATGTGAACCTTAAGACTGTGCAGTTGAAAAAAGCACAGTCTTGTGCTTTTTTTTTTTCCTCAGTGTAGTCATCCCTTTTGAGATCAGGCTTCTAACATTAAGCCATTTCTT
>NW_005054310.1:6414002-6434767 GCF_000277835.1 Geospiza fortis | reverse complement strand
CATCCAAGGAAAGGAAAAGCTTGTTGCCAGTATTCTGGCTGAATTAAAATGGGATTGGCACGAAAGTTAGGTTGAAATAACCTATGCAGATAACTTGATCTGGCAGCAAATAAGGTGCTGTTTATAGCCACATTAAGAAGCGTGAGAATGCAGGGGTGGAGCTCCTCAGTAGATTTTGTAGAGAAAGCAAGGAATGCAAGAGAAGGAGACTTGCCTCTTGCCAGCCTAAGGCGAAGAGTCAAGCTTGTGAGGGAACAGCCTAGAGGACAGAGCTGCTGAGAAACACCCAGCCTCCTGCACAAAGAAATGTGTTCCTCCTTCTTTCCCACAGAACAGCAATGCCTGTGAAAAAATACAGCGTGTTGGCCACGGTACAACAATTTTAAAGCTGCATTTAACACACTTGTAATGTACTCAGCTGAGTTTTTTCCCCTACCCAGTAGTGAGGGTTCTGAAAAGCCTGGGACCTCGGAAGCTATGTGCATTAATTCTTCTTGAAAGTAATATTTTTAGAACTAATTTATTTTTAAAACATACTTTGCCAGCACAAGCAGGGTTTGGAGCCTCTCTGGTCTGCCCACGGGTATGAAAAGCCAAGCTCTGCCTCAAAAAATGCAATGAGTGAGGGAAATACAGGACATGAAAAGGGTTTGCAAAAATTTGCTACAGCCAAGTCTATATGATGCAAACATACATATTCACATGCAAAGGTATAATTTTTCTCTGAAATAGATTTGAAACCAGGAGGTAAAACTGGTGTGCCATGCCTGCACTTCTAAAAAGCCTGCTTACATGCCTTACAAAGCCTGCCTACATGTCCTATGGACAGAAATGAGAGAACCAGGATGTCACTGGCTTCCATGTGAGCATATAGACATGTATATATGCATACGAACACATGGGAAAAAT
Organism: Geospiza fortis; assembly: GCF_000277835.1. Lineage (NCBI taxonomy): Eukaryota > Metazoa > Chordata > Aves > Passeriformes > Thraupidae > Geospiza > Geospiza fortis. The sequence goes on along the minus strand of NW_005054310.1, from coordinate 6,433,858 downwards.
AATATGCACACATTTATATGTGTAAGTGTGTGCCTGTGTACATATTTATAGGTAAGCAGATATTTTCAGTCCCCTGAGCTGTAAGTGGATTAGTGGCTGCGATGCCTGAGGGCATCGGTGAGTTTCAAAGGCAGGAGGAGCCTGGCAAAGCGGCTGCTGGAGAAGGAGCTGGCAAAGGGGCAGCAGCAGCTGCTGGGGACAGGAGTAGGAGGCTGCAGCCAGAGCTCTGCAAATTCCTCACTTGCATTCCTGTCTGGGCAGGGAGAAGTGGAAAAACACTTTTTTTGCCCAAAGTAGAAACTGCTGGACTTGATTTCTTCTTGACTATGCCACTATAGCAATGAGAAAAGAGGCAAAATGAAACATGGGCAAAGAGCTTTTCTCTGGTGGAACGCAATGACATGGAAACTCACAGCCAGGGTCATGCTGAGGGTATGATGGGGTTGGCAAGATGCAGAAGGAAGATGATATTACCAGGCATGGTTTATATGAGTCAGAAGAGAATAATAGAGGCATTACAATGCAGAAAAGATGAGGACAATGAACTCATGCTAGTGGAGAATGTAGCTCAGGTGCCCATTTCTCGCTCCTCCCTGATTTCTTTTATCAAAAGAATGAAGACAATCCTATAGGGAGGAGTAAAGGAATGGGTCCAAAGCCATACTGCAGCAATAATATGGATGGCTGTGATAAAAGAAAAGAAAAAACAAAAAAAGAGAGGGGTGAAAAAATGCACTGTCTTGGTTTGGAAAGACAGGAGTCTGCTAAGGAAGGCAGGAGCCTCCCCTGAAATGGAGAATGTAAACCCTCCCCACCCCTCCGAATTGCTATAATTTTAAATTAAGGGGCTCTCAGGCAAAGATATGGGAGCAGGAAATAACAGTTCTTTAATAGGGAAGAAATAAAAAGAATAAAATAAACAATGCAGTCCACTGGAACAACACTGACAGAGTCAGAACCCAACCTGACTCCCTGTTCGTCAGGGTGTTGGTGGCAGTCCGATTGAAAATGTGGCTGCAGTCCTCTGAAGTATCAGGTGTGGTTCTGTTGGAGCAAGGAGGATCTGTAGAGAAGGATGTAGTCTTCCTCTGAAGATCCAGGAGGAAAAGGTAGCTACTGTTCCTCTGGGGAATCTCGTGGAGAAAAACTGAACTGCAATTTCAGAATCTCAGATTATATCTGGGTAGCAATGCTTGGCTCCTCCCTCTGGGCGGAGCAGCTCACAATGGGATGTTACAGTTCTTATCAGTCATGCACCGATATTCAATAGTCTGTTATCAGCAGAGGTCCCCTCCCGAGGAAGGTGTGAATGTGGTCATTCAAAGAGAGAGATAAGGCAAACTGCTCACTTGACAAGGTAATCAGCCATACAGATGGTAATGGAAAACATCTTGCATGCAATCTTCAACATGCACAAAGTAACAGACCTTATGAAAGAAGAATGAAGGTGTCAGAAGAGCAGAGGGAATGCAGAAAGGCAACATGAGAGAAAGAGAAGGATACTTGCAGCAGTGAAATCATACATTTCTGTGACTGGCAAACACAATATCTGATAGAAGAAAGACAGAAACCCCAAAAGCTTTAGCAAGAGTGGTATTAAGGCTCTCAAGTGAGTACTACTGGTCTGTCTGGGATCAATTGGAAAGTAAAAGACAACAAGCAGATGGTTAACAGGTAGTGAGGATGTCTTGACAGGTGCTGAAGCTTCTGAAGGAGATATTACGATAGCAGTGACCAGACATACAGAGGAATCTGTATTTTTTGCTGCTTATTTCTAGATGCACCTCACCCATACGATAAAACTTTAAAAAGAAAAGATTGTAATCACTGAGAAAAAAGAAATCTTTTCAGTCTTAATCCTATCAAATATCAGGGACTTAAAATTTAAATCACTATGCGTCCAGATGAGAAGGCTGGATCAAACTGCTAACCTTCAGCATTCTAGGATAAAAAAAATTATGGTTCACATGATTATCAGGCTTATGCCTTATTATGTTTACAGTTTCATGTTTAAACATTCTTTCTAAAATTTAAAACTACACTATTAAATTTACACTTTTATGTTTAAAACAACTTCATACAGAGTCATTCAAAGCCTTTTGCAAGTCTAAGACCTTAAACTGACATTCAACTCCAGAATGAGGAAAACCAGAGAATTAAGAATCTGACTCTCATCTCAGATGACTATCAAGAAAATTACCTGTAAACCCAGTGGAATTGTGCCGGTGTAAAATAGATGTGAGTGAAAGGCCAGTTGGTTCTGGTTGTCCAAAGAGAATGGTTGTAAACAAGGTGTCAACACATTTCCTCCTGATGCTGATATGAAGGCCCTGTTAACCCAGCGTGATGACACTTGAATTGTCATGGAGCTGCGTCACTCGTTTTCAGCAGAGGACGGATATGTCAAGATTTTAGACAGGATGAAAGTAGAGCTAGATCTGCTTATAATCATGCATGACCAGCTGCTCTGAAGCAGTAACAGCTCTATGTGTGGAAGCAGTGCACAGAAGTGATGACTGTGTTCAGCAGTCCACAATCAGAGTACATTTAAATGCTGATCCCGGGCTAAACAGCCTGGAGAATTGTCTTTTACAAAATTGATATTGTACCAGGAAAATGGCTGATATTATCTTGCTTATGCATATAGAACAATTATCAAGCATTTGCTGTACTAAGACAATAGGACTGGAAGAGTAAGTTTAAATAAAATTAAATGTCCCAGATAGCTTGTCCCAGAAAACCTGCTTCAGACTTCAGATGCAATATGCCTAACCTGAAAAACACAGATGAGAAAGAAAACAGACTTCAAAAACTTTGTCAGAATCTTAATGTGCAAAAATAGAAAGTTAAAGTTTTAACAAATAATTGCTGGTTCACGAACATAGGTCTAATTTACAAACTGTCAGCTTTACTGAAGAAAATGCATCCAGCTAAATATATATTGTGATATGAAGCTCCCCAGCCAGCCTCCTGAAAACCTATCATTAGTTTTAAAAATGTACTTTTTTATCTGTATGCTAAGAACTACTTTATGCTACAAAATGAGTTGCTAAATTAGTTTTAACCTTTGATATTTAATTCTGTGAAGAACTGCTACCTTTTAGTAAGACATTTCTCTGTCATCCATACAGTAATAGAAGCTGTGTCATTTTCTAGTGTTACAGCCTCCCTCCAAGCCAACATCAGAGCTATATACTCTTTTTTTTTACTCTATTTTATATGATCACCCATGAAGTTCAAGAAGAAGATACTCCTTTCCTAAACAAAATTAAACCAACCTTTTTCTCAAAACTGCTGTTTGGAATTTTCTGATTCATACTTGCGGAGCTAGACACTTTTAAATAAACTTTTTTAAATGAGAAAAAACCACAGGTACTGGTGAGGTCCTCTAGAGGTATCTGTATCTCTTTCTTGATAAGAGAAGAAAAAAAAGGTTAACTTATACTGGGAACCAAACTTTAAGATGGCTAATGTCAGCAGACAAACTCCCAACTCTCCCATCTCTGTATCAGGAAGATACAGGATTATCCTGGTTTGGAAAGAAAGTGAGTTTTTTGGGAGGCTGTGGTCAAACCAATGGGTGCTCAGATTTGAATATTGGCACCTGGTGTGGCCACTGAGGACATGGATACACCTCTGAGAACACAGGGGGTTAAAAGCAAAGAACGCCCAGGGGAACTTTCTCTTGGTTCCGGTCCATGAAAGAGGTCGGATATATTTCATGCAAAAGTTTACATTATTGGTCAATACAACAGAAGCAATTCAAATAAAATGATTTCCTGAAGAAGATTCTGGAAAGGACATGGTTTTCAATAGATGGTGCTCACAACAGCCTGTAATTGTGACATTCCAGAAAGTGGCTGCATAAAGCCACAAAGTTGAATTTTGCCTATACCCAACTTTTAATACTAAATACTGGCAAACATTTTTGCTTTATACTAGTTTCAATTACTCAACCATTGACACAAATACTACTGTCATGCTCCAGTTAATCATGCTGGTTCTTCAAGCAGTGCCACTTTGTGCTGATTGATCTTGACAGACTTTGGCACCAGAAGATTCAAGTAAAAAGAAATTCCATAGTAAACACTTGGAGAAAAAGCTTCAGATTTGATAGACATAGCCTGAAGCTGAACCATAATTGCTGTATATGTACCTGTGATAGCTTAATCAGGCAGATTTTGTTTTCCAAAGGCTAGGTTCTAGATATGAAACAAATTTAATAACACATAAAATGGAAAGGATCTCCTTGCTAGTCACTGATATCAATAGCCCTATGACCTTCTTCATTTAGAAGTATAATATTCTGATGTCCAGCCTATGATTCTCTAATCTTAGGACCACACTTCATCTACTTCTTCCACTGATGGAAGTGTGGCCCAAGTGTGCTGGGCCAAAGCCCCAAAGACTAACTCAGTGATAAGCAGAAGACTTCCTATCCATCCCCAGCAGACAAAATGATGGAAGCACAGAAGATGCTTTTGGAATATCAGCTCTCAGAGCCACGTGAGTTTCTGTGTCCATCTGACAGACTGCTTCCAGGGCCTCCTGGGGGCTCGACAGCCCTGCTCTGTACCCCTGCCAAGCCTGGTCGGACCAGGCCAAGCTCAATCAGAAACACTCCAACCCTTCAAGAAAACGTGTGAGACTCCCTCAGGACACCTCTGGATCCTTTTCTCATGCAACAGGTGCCCTCTGAGTGTGTTAGCATGTGTTCTGCTCCGTTCCAGCTCTCAGCCTTCCCCCAAAGGGTGAGACGCTCTGGCAGGAAGCCAAAGAGATGATGGTGCCTTTCTGGGTCTGGGGGTTTGCTGATGCCTGGCTTATTGACAGGAAGAGGAGAGGCCTGAGCAATTGGGAGAATGTGGTTTCTCTTTATTTCCCAGTAATGCCTGAATAGCCAATACCACGTCATTAATTTGTAACTGTCTGATCTGAAATGCTTTGTAATACGCACATTTGTTCCCCTCCTTCACATATCTATTTCAACTCATATTTCCCAGTGTACCTCTGGATACTTGCAAGCTTAACTCCCGTTGATATTGATCTCTCCCCTGGCTGTGAAGACAGGTCTCAATAAGGTAATAAATAATGATTATAGCCTTTGCAAGTTCTTTCTCACTGCCATGGTTGTGTGAAGCCACACAAAGTGGTCTTGGTGTACTTTGTCTGGTCTCATTCATGTCCACAAACACTGGCAAGCAATCGTGATGTGTTAATATATTTTTCACCTGTTAAGCACTTGGTTTTGAATTTCACCCTTCTTTTACTCTACATTAAAAAAGCTTCTGGAAGCATGGAGGATAGACATTCTCTATTTTTGTTGCTGCTACTGCTTCTGCTGCTGCTTTTGATTGTTCTTAGTTTTTGAGTACCTGCAGAAAATGTTTTTCTTGTATTCTGGTACTTTTGTTTACCTAAAACTACCTCAGCATTACATAAAGATTTTATAGAAGCAGCGGAAAACAAAAATATATACTTAACATAGTTCTTAAAGGCTGTTCTTGATTTATGTTCTGGTATTGGAAAGACGCCTGTGTCATTTATGTGTTCTTTTTCCTCACATTGGCTGGAATTTTTTGAATGTACATTATCCAATTACATAATTATATAGTGTATATCACATATTTTACACCTTTACTCTCAACATCTTTTTGGTCTGACTGTGGCATATGAAATATAAAATAACTACTAAACAAATAACTTGATTTTCTACAAATAAGTATTTTATTTCCCTTGCTTGAGAGTTTTTTAATGTAATGCCTAAAACGTCCAATGTTGCTGTCTTTAGTATAGAATGCAGTAGGGTCAGATCTGAAAAAAGGGAGGCACAGAATGGAATCAACTGGTTCTAAGTTGCAGGGAAAACACCCTGTACTCATGCAGAATAAAATGAGCACTTTTGCATAACTGTATCCACATAAAATAATCTTTCCAGCTACGTGATGCTGCATGTAATGGCAAGATAAATTAGCTTTGGTATCAGGATGAAATTAGCTACACATCATACATTTCTTTTGAAATCAAATTAAGGGTTACAAAAATAAATGAGGTTATGCTCACAACTAAATGGCTAATAGCTCTTTGAGGCAAGATTTCTGTCACTTGTTACTTTCTGAGTTACATATTTATTTTCTGGTTTGGATAGTGAAATATAATCTAGCAGTCAGACAAATATATGAGTTTTTTGGCTTGTGTTTTTTTGCATTCTCAGCTTAAGTAATTTTTCTCAAGAATCAAACCAACCTGATTTTTGCAATCAATAGAAAGAATGTTAGGCTGCTTTAAAGAGTAGCAATCAGAACACAAATTACTGTCAGAAAGCAAAATCGGACCTGTGCAGTAAGGAGTGAGGACTGTTACTGTAAATTCTGAAAAAAATAAATATATCCTGGTGTATTTTATTTTTTGGTCTTGAAATATTTATTTTTTATTGAATGTATGCATAATAAATCTTACTTTGTCTACTAGCTCACAAAAATGGTTTGCAATACAAATGTAAGAGAAGCCTTTGATAATCTAGGTGGGGAGCTGAATTTTGGTAATACAGGGAACTCAAATCAGACACAAAGTGCTTCAGATGAGAACTAATAGGTGGAAGTTGAAGCTAAACAAATTCAGAAATAAAGTCAAGGTATTGTACAAATGGGGATAGTCACTGAAGTTCAACACAGAGGGCTTTGAAGAATTCAAAATCGATGAAACCGCATCTTGAAACAGCTTTGAAATCCATGTGCTGATGGGCACTTGTCCCAGGTAGATGCTGAGAGTTCTAGGTTCATTTCCATTTTGACCCATTTCATAGATTCAGAGCGCCTGCTGGAGAATATTCTCTTGACTCACTTTTGCAGTTGTCTCCATTTCTTCTATAGCTACATTTTCTTGCATCCTTTTCTCTTGCTCACCTCTCAGCTGCTGTTGTACAAGGTGAACTTTGAAGAGATGGTCCAGAGGCAGAAGCTAACAAGAAAAATGCCTATGGGCTGAAAATAGAATGGTTGATCTAGATCTGGCTGATAGATTGGTCAAATGAAGGATATCTCAGTTGATTTTCAAACACAGAACAAGGACAAGACTCTGATAAAAGAGCATTGATTAGGAAAGCTTGCTAAGTGAAAGAACAGGTAACAGAAAGGAGATCAAAGTCACTAGGTAGCACAGACTTGACTAATTCTTGTCTACCGCTTTAACTGCTCCCACTTCACCATCTTGTTAGATCTGTGCCTTTTGTATCTTTTTGACAGATGGGCTAGAAAGACAAAACCTACAGGAGGATCTAAATTACTAAATAGAGCTGTCAACTTTTTGTGTCATTTGTGTGTGACTGGAGATTCCTGGAGATCCAAGTCGTTTGTTTCCTTCACACCAAAAGTGAGAATGAGTCTTACTGACCCATTCTCACAACTCCTAGTGTTTAGGGTATCAAACCATTCTTCCACAAAGCAGTAATTTCTTTCTGACAAACTTGTTTGTGCCTGCCAGATTCTTTCATTTTACATATGTAAATGGTACCCAATATGTAGTTGTCCTAGGGTGACGTTATGATGCTTGTATCCCCATTCATATGTTCTGTTTCTGCAGGATATTATGTTCTGTGCCTTTAAGACTGGCTTTGAAGAGTGGAAGTTTTGTTTGGGTTTTTCTTATCAGGGACACAGAGATGTATTTAGGGCTGCTTTGGCTTTCTTACTTTCACTTTCTGCTTGGCTTGCTCTCTCTCGCTTCTGCTTGCTTTTGCTTCTGCTCTTTAGCTAGTTTAGCTAAACAGTCCAAATTTCTTCCTGGACTGTTTATCCTCCTCTTTTTCCTGACCATCTCGAACCTGCTCCGGACTGGGACTTGAGAACACCAAGAGTCTGCACCGTGCGGCTTGCAGCAGCTGCCCAGCACCGGAGGGACTGAGAACAGAGCGACCACCCCCCGAGAGAGACTTTCTGAATTTGTCATCTGTTTCAGAGCGGTGTCACCTGGTATTGTTCATTCTGTGTGCTGGGGGGTACTGTGCCTGTTAAATAAACAGGTTCTTTCCACTTCTCTCCGAGGAATTCTTCCCGAACCGGTTGGGGGGGAGGGGCCGTGTGGGTTTGCTTTCTGGAGGGGCCCCTTTGGAGATTTCTCTCCCAAATTTGCCCTAAACCAGGACAGTAGTGAAAAAGTCTTCAGGAACTGACAAAGACTCCTTGGCATTACTAAATGGAATAGGAAACCTGAACTGTGGTGTACAGTCTAGTTATTCATGAAGAGATCCATCTTCCCAGAGCTCTGTTCCACAAATATTTCCACCTACTCCTTCAGTCCACACCTCCTTATCCATGCTGTGCACTCACTTGATACTGACAGGCCATGTCAAATTCTGAATTCCCTGTTTTCCCTCTCAATCTCAACACATTGTTCTTCCTCACCACATCCTTCCCCTGCTCCTGGCTTTCAGCACTGTCAACAACAGCATCAAAGTCTGCAAAACCTCAAAAATGAAAAGATGGGGCAATCATAGCCCGAGGAGGCAATGTCACAGAAGCTGAGAGTGGGAGGAAAGCTTAGGGCTTGTCATGGATGTGCAAACATCCTCCCTCCACAGCACTGTTGAGGAGAGAGCCCAACGCAGCCTTGCAGCATTCAAGTTTTTCTTGCCCAGGGTTCTGCAAAAATTAGTGTCAGTCCCAAAGGAAACATGCAACCCTGAAAGACACAAATCTAAATTTTTTTGCAAGCACTGACTATAGGCGCTATGAACCAATGATTAAGAAGCATCAAACCACTGACTAGAAACAGGTTTTAAAGATGCAGACTGTAGAAATGTAGTTCTGTGGATCTGGTCTGGTATCACTGGGGACAGCACAGCAGTAGTGTTTCCTAATTAGACCTGGATGGAGAGCACATTTGTCTAAAGCTCTACCAGAACTGTGCTGCAATTGAACACTCCCATTCAGGGCACGGAGAATTCCATCTTTGCCATGATGTCTGGTACATATAAGTCAGTGTCATAACAGGTCATTCTTCTGCTATGTAAAAAGCAATGCCAGGATGTTCTATCTATTCCTCCAGGATCTGTATCAAAATAGAAATTACCTTCAAAATAACTTCAGGAGAAGAAAATGGCAGTTTTGACTTATTACGAGCCATATGGGAAAGAAGAACTCAAGCAGAGTCTTGTGCTTCTGTTTTTTCTTCTCAACTGAAGATGACAGTAGTCTGGTTGCTTTTCAATTTTCTACATTAAGGTTTGCTTATATCTAAAAAGAAAGAAATCCCAAATGCAACTAACCCTTGTATGACATGTCTGGCCCAAGTTGACAAGCATAATGCATGGGTGATTTCTATTTAAAGCAAGACCCAGAGGTGTCTAAAGCAATCTACTTTCAAAAGCAGAAGTTGTCATATTCTAAATCTGCTCTTAAAGAAAACTGCACCTCAGTGTTATTTTCTGGATAAAATATACAACACAAAGAAAAGGCAATGTTTGAGAACAAATATGTGGAGGCCAGAGTTCAGTGAGGCACCGATGCCTCGATGCCTTAAGATTTTATATGAGTGGTCAAAGCAATTTTGTTTTAGTCAGTGAGTTGAATGAACAGCATTTATACAACTAATAGATATTCTTCCGCAAGTTCCTAGTAAGTGCATTGATTGTAGATGGTTTGGCTTTTTGGGAATTAAGTTTGCCTTCTTCCATTTGATGCTTGTGGCAGAGGTGCTGTGTTGGGCGCTGTTTTCTAAGCTGATGTCTTCCTCACAGCTGCTGGAGCCACAACATGTCCCTAGGGTATGTTCTTTGCCTGAGCTCCTGTCTTTTGTAGCTAGCATCATTTCAAAGACTTCACATCACAGCGCTTGGGCAACATGGGAAATAAAAAGTCCTCCTTCTGCGAGATCTGCTTGCTTGTGGTTAACTGTTGTTTTTTTTCCCCAAGCAAATGTTTCCTGGGGATGTGTTCAAAGGATGTCATGTTTCATGGCTGAGATATTCTGTTGATCCTCAGTTACCCTCTCAAGATCATGGAGAATTTTGGTCCACAGTAGCATAGGGTTCAAATTTTCAGATAGGTGAAAATAAATATAGGAACTTTCTTCTCTCTGTACTAATCTGCACAGCAAAACTTCTAAACATTTCTGTCTTTCTCTGTAAAGACCATGAAGCAGTCAGGTGTCCTGCCTGATACTGACGGCCACTATGAATGGCCTTCTTGTCCACCAAGTTCCTCTCCACTGCTATTAACTCCCTCAAAGTGAGCAGGGAGAGTTGTTATATTCAACTGATGCTGTTTCAGCACAGCTAATGGTGTGACAGTTGAATATTTTCTCAGAAACCTTTTTTCTCAAGGGATCAACACATTTTGATCACTTATCTTTCAATTAAAAATATTAAATATGCACATATATGAAGCAGTGTGCATACCTCTTCGTACTTCAAGTCTGAAAAGGGAAAGCTCTTCTGAAATGAATGTCATGGGAAAATCCCATAGGAAATGCATGAATTTTGCATTCTTGCAGGAGTTTGGAAAAAGTGTGGAGCAGCGTAGAGTTTCTATTTTATGTCTTAGAGGCAGCAAACAAACTTGCCTAAAAGCCAAAGGAGGAAAATTATTTTAAAAAATACATTCTTATAATAATAATCATCTATCCTTGGGAGATTTGTGCTCCCCTTCTATCAGCTCCTGTGCCTCTGGTCCTCTGGTTTGCTTCCTGTGATTCTGGCAGCTTGCCAACAGAGACTTCCATCTCTAAAATGAAAAAAAATACAGGAAGAAAAAGTTAGTGGCAAATATCAATACTGAAAAAGCCAGAGAGGAGCACTTGCTATGAAAAAAATGTTTTCACTTTCATTTTAGCAGAATAAATATATTACCTCTCTCTCCAGTGGCACTCCCCAGGTACTGAAGATGTCTTTTAGACATGTGTAGTAACCTCACATTGCATGGCCTGTGCTACATCTCACAGGCCATGTTAGCTGTGCTACAACTAAATAGACCATTTAGTTCATACTCTTGAAGCTGCAGTTTAGGTAAGTCACCAGTCTAGCACCTCATTAAAACATCCAGAAAGAGAAGACATCTTTTTGCTGTCTGAATGAATCTTTATGCATATAGTGGTTCAGGAATTATTTCTTTGACTATGCCATTTTGAGATGCTCTGAATTGTTGTCAATTTGCAATAAGGGTTTCTTGGGAATGTGGAGTCCTTAATGCTATCCTGCTTATCTCACAGTGACAAGAAGCTTGGTGTGCATTACTGAGCAGAGCAATTGAAGTGCAAGGTGAAAATCTTACCCAGAAGGCTAACTGGGAAGATACCTTTGCAACAATGAACACCCAGCTGCCAGGATAAAATTCATTTCGTAGTCGTCCATGCCAACAAAAAGCATAGCAGTGGAAGCAGAAGACTTGAGCATATGGGAAGAACTCAACCCTACAATTGCAGACTGGATAAATCCATTAAGTTGTGTGGGAGGGAAGGAAGGACCCAGAGAAAAATGGACCATAAAATAAAACAAAATATGGATTTAGCAAAAATTGGCTTACCTGAAGAGCTTTCAATAAATCAGTTAATTAGAAAATTTAAATTTACTTTTTTTTTTTTTAATTTACCTATCAGAACCCCAGTTCCCTTGCCAACAGGCTGTCTGTAGTTGGGTTCCTGTTCCCCTGTGCTCTCTTGTGCTGCAGCAACTCTCATGGGTAAATGTCCCAGACACAAATTCTGCAGTTCAAGGGGCAGGACTAGCACAGAATCCTCAGGAAAGAAACTGAAGAGGCAGGTTATTTCCATTCAGGAAAAACCCCCTGAAACTTTGCTCAGCACTCTTAAGACCACTGATGCTGTCTAGTCACTCTCTCACACTTCCAGCACTCCTTTTCCTTAGCTGATGCCCAGCAAACAGCAGGACTCTAATCTTCACCCACTAATTCCTGGAAGGGAACAGCCCTGTGATGGCATCACTTGTTGGGAGACAGACAGCTGTGGCCCATCTGCAGCCTCCTCACTGACAGAGAGACAATACTAGGAGGGCAAACAAAGACCAGAAGGAGATGAAATGTTGAATTAAAAGAGGAGAGCACAAGTGGAAACAGCACTGAATGGAGAGACAAAAAAAAGTGAAGGTCACACTACCAGGAAGCTAATGTCAGAAAATAAAAGATGATTGTGTTTTGCTGCTTTACTTCATCCTCTTTTCTTTTTATATAAGGCTTTTCATAATCTTTTTAATGTTATCTTTCCTACCCTTGTTTTCTTCCATTCTTGCCTCTTGGCCTTTTACTGCCTGTTTTCCAGTGTCTTTTATGCTTACAGAAACAGATCATTAGCCTTTACAAACTGAAGTTAAACACTATTTGAAAATACTCACCTGATTCAAAATACTCACCAAAACTTTGCATATTGCGTGACTGGACTGGGGAGACAGAATATTACTGTGCTTTATGCAACATTAAAAACACACTTCTGAAGTCTAACCTCACAGCAGCAGTCTTTCTCATCTTTAATTTCTCTTTGAAACACTTTCTCTCTCTGACCCAGTGAGTCATGAATTCCTGTTTCCAGATTCAGCAGCTTATAGTTTGTTACACACCTTCAGAGGCTGAAGGTCCAAATGCACTGAACTTTGCCAAATGAGTGCTTTTGCCATTATTTTACTGTACAGAAGAGAACTCTGTGATGACAGTGACTCTTTTTCTCTAAAGAACCTTCAGATGTTCTTGAATTGGCCAGCTCATGTAGGGGAAATCTCTTGGGTATTTGTGTCCCCTATGGTTTGTGTCTCTGCTTTGACAGCCCAGCACACTCTGCCAGGCACTAGAATGGGCATTGGCACCTATTGTTTCTGCCACACGTGATTTCCTTTTATGAGCTGCCTACTTATTAGGCCTAGCCCCTCATGTTAATGTTACCCATTTTGTACACAACTAAATCTATTTATAGGGAGTTACCATAGGTAACAACCTCTGCCTTTCTGCAAATTAAAATTAATATCTCAGTTAAGCAAAAAAAGTGTTCTATAATTTAAAGCTGGGATCCTAATTAAAGGTGGAACTGTGTGTGAATGGTCTTTCTGAAATCACTGGGATTAATTTTACTAATAAAATAGCACACCTACTTAAGTGTCCCCTTGGGCATCTTTTCTCTTTTTCCCTATCTGTAGAATGCCTGCAGGAATTTTCCTTTGTTTACTTAATTTTCCAAATTACACAATGATTTTAAGTTTCAATTTTCTGAATTTATTGTGAACTATTTGCATGTTAATATGCACATTTATTCCTTTGGAAGGAAATTAGAAATTATGATAGTAAATTAAAGCCTCTGTTTCATTTTCACATAATATATTTTCTATTCTTCTTTTCCCACCCTTCACACCTGAATACACACATCCTCCAAGCATTCACACAGCAGTGTAAATTAGAGGCTGGACAGCTTAGGGTACTTCCACACCAGAGGAACAGTAGTAAGGTACAGAAGGGAGTACTGAGAAGATTCCTCTTAACTTTCTCTCCACACTATAAATACATACCTGCACATCCCTTCTTGTTACTCAAATATCAGCCCAACCATGCTCACTTGAAATTCTTTTTTACACTTCTGTGATGCAGAAAGGTAAGGAGGCTCATTACAGAAGAAAAGGTACCACATGTGTTGCACATAGTATTAGTAGGAAACATGGCCAGGGGCTTCTTTTACATACATGCAAGGGATGCAATCTGTGTTTCCCATGGTAGCCCATGTAGGGTTTACACCTTGCAAAAGAGTGAGCTGAAGAACTCTTCACAGCTGTCTGATACCTTCAGTTCTCACTCAGTTTAATTTAGCACATCAAGTTGGTTCTCTTTTTTTGTTGCCCTAACAAACCTTGATTATATTTTAATGAGAAAGCACTTCCCCAGCATGTAGCCTTAATTTTGCTTTTCAGCAGGTGGCTCATGGTCTAGCTCAAAAGTCACCATGTAAATCCTGACAGTAGATTATACTAGTTAATAATATAATGCTCAGACCCTGGGATTTAATGATTCATTTTCCTTTTACTATATCTGCACAGAGAAAGCCTGGGTGAGGAAAATAACTTGGTCAGAGTTCCTTCTGGATTCTGAGTTCCTCTGACCCATTATCTTTTAATTATGCCTCAGTTTTGTGCTTTCATAGGATAGTGATTTTAATGATTTTAATGAGCTTTATTACAAGTGAGTGAGATATGTAATTTCTCAATTTCAGTACACCCTAAGCCAATGAGATATTGGGGTCTCAGATTCAGGGGAGCTGAAACTTCTCAGCACCTGACAGAATTAAATCCCAGCTTCTATGAAACACTGCTGTGAAGAGTAGCTGAGTCCCACAAACCCTTTAAAGTTAAGTCTGTTTTATCTCACATGAGGAATTGGACAAGCAAAGGTTACCAGTGTTTCAACAGCTGGAAGTAACTCCACGTGTGAACAGCTGGTTTTGAAACAGAGTAGCCCACACAATGAGTTTAAGAAAGATTACACCGAGCTTCTATATTGACTTTCAAGGTGGTTAAAATAGGAAACTGAATTCAGAAATGACATAAGGTTTAACAAGTCTGTGGTTTCTCTCTGAAACAGTTTGGTAGAAATCCTAGGTATCATCTGCAAACTAAACTTGCAGTAACAGTTGTTTTATAGGACCTTCTTAGCAAAGACTAACATTCAAGTGACAGGAGAGACAGTAGTTTTAATTTATGTCTGCAATTATCACATCTTCCTTATGTGTGTAGCTGGGGCAACAGAGAAGCTTCACAACATGGTGGGAAGGGTCTACAGAAGAAGACCCAAAGACATGTAATTTTTCTTTTCTTCATCCAGAGGTTCACTTTTCTACTGAGTACATAAAGAAGGGTGTGCATCAGCTGAAAAGATTCAACCAGCATTCAGCTTTTTCCCTGAGATTAGTTTTATACTAATGCTACTCCAATGACTCCATCAGAATTGCTTCTGCTGGATGAGACAGGAAAATAGGAATCCTTCTCCTCCCATTAGACATGCTGGGAGTATACACAAAGGAGTAATTCTAATGTTCTAATGATATTAATACTATAAGAATTCAGAAGTTATATGGGAAATACATAATACAGAAATTTAGAAACGTGGGCATAGTCTGGTGAAAAGGAAAAGCATTTTACTTAATATGCAATTTGACAGCACTAAAATAAAAATATATTGTGAGATAATCTCCCACAAAATAGCTGTAATAACAGAAGAGTATAAATTATTTGTATGCTTGCAGATTTACAGAATCTCAGAGTTTCTTTTCAGGGTGTACTCACTGACCACTAAATCATCCTTTGTTGTATCTTAGTACTGTAATAGAAATTGTGAATTATGTGTTCTCAAACAGCAGTTCTTAAACCCCTGAACACAGAATGAAGTTTAAGCTCAACAGAACACACACTGGAATGAAGGCCAACAAACATCTGAACCTGGCAAGCCAGTTTACCTTCATATACTCTCACGTCAGTATGAATATGTACTAGCAAGTCGACTTGTGGCAGTTACTCTGCACTCTTGCTCTGAATACACAAGTTTACCTTTTATAACTGCATTGAAATACAGTTTTATTCTAGGTTGAAGATGCTCTGCTGGGATTTTTTTGTTTCTGGGAACAGCAGAGAAAGGGTGGAGTTGCAAACCTTATATGTGTACCACATAGTGAAGTGCATATTTGAGAGCTAGTCGAGTCCTGACTGGTGTGCCTTCCATCTGCAGTGCTAGTATTTGTGGATTGCTGTATTTTAAAGTGCCTACACTGCTCTCAGAATGATCTGCTGAAAGACAACACTGTGGTATACAAGGTCCTACTCATGCCTAAATTATCCACAACAAATTAACAAGGACCTGGTTCTGATTGTGTTCACACCATCCTGCAGCAACCTCTTACTGGGCTTAAGGGTTTACTTTTAAAATACATATTACTGTCTGAGACAACAGGCTTGGACCCATTTTAATTAATGGTAAGACATATTCTAGTGTTTTGATGTCTCCAGCTCAGCATTTAAGGTCTGCTTCACAAGAACCTTTTAAAACATGTTGAGAATTAGTAAAGATCCTCCTTCATGCAAATTCTGATTAGTAGGAGGGGATGATTAAAAGGTGGCAGAAAACCACATTTTTACTTTCTGTGTTCTAGGCTTGTCTGACCTATACTTTTCATAGAATCACAGAATCATTTAGGTTGGAAAAGACCCTTAAGTTAAACAAATCCAAAAGCTAACCTAACAGTTCCAAGTCTATCACTAAGCCATGCACTAAGTGCCATGTCCTTCAACCCCCTGATGTTTGAGGAGCCCTGTGTTTGCTTTACCTCGTGTGATTTATCTACAGCCAAAATAATTTGCTGTGCCTGGTGAGAATGGACAAAGCATAGCAAGGTGCTGAGCAATCGTGGCACCTGTCACTGTGGGAGCCCCACAGTGTCATCACCGCAGCTTTGGGCATTCATGGCTTCTCAGGAATTCCCTGCTGCCTGACCACATAAGCATTTGCTAATACCACAGTGGCAGAGATGCTTTGTGACTGACCAGCCAGCCTTGCTTGCCCTACAACTACATACCAAAGCCCCATTTAATTAAACCTTAACCCACCTACTTTGAAGAGGTAAGTGGACTGGCACAGGAGATCTCATAGGGCTGCTAAGGAGGTACAGTGCTCTAACAAGGCAACTAGATATGAACTGGGTCCCCAGGCAGCCTGACAAACAGACCTCAGCAACCCCTCACAGTCTGCTGAATAGCCTGACTGAATAGCTCAAGAAACACAGCATGCTCTGTGTCTCTCCACACTACTAGAATAATATCTTCAATAATGCATTTTAATGTTCTATGTGGGCAGAAATGCTTTTAGACAAGGTATTACAGTTATCAGGTTTTATTCTAGAATGTTCTGGTGCCGTTGAGCTTCTTTTTTTTAAATGAATTTTAATTTTGTAATTTGATGGTTGTGATTTTGCCACTTTATTTTTCCCAAACAGTTGTTAGTTTTTGCACTGGAACACTTGGTGCAGTTTATCACGGGAGGTTGATATCTGTAGCAAACCAACTTAAACCTCTCCAACATAGCTGTGGCAAGCAGCCTTCTGATTGTCCCCAGCACTTCCAACTGCCCCTTCACCTTATTCCTTAGGTGCCCACTGTGGCACAGAACCAGTTACTGCCCTTGTCCCACTAAGCTGGCACTTTCCAGTCAACAGACCTCCTTGGATACCTGTCTGGAAATAAAGTTTTCAGATATTTCTCTTAAAAACAACTGCTTTGGTGACACTACCTTACAAGTCCCTTGCAAGTACCAGCAGGGCATGTTGGAGTGGGTCCAGAGGAAGGCCACAAAAATGACTAGAGGAATGGAGCACCTCCACTGTGAAGACAGGCTGAGACAGGCAGGGTTGTTCAGCCTGGAGAAGAAAAGGCTCCAGGGAAACCTTATTGCGGCCGTTTGACACTTAAATGGGATTTATAAGAATGATGGGGACAACCTTTTAGGTAGGACCTGTTGCAACAGGACAAGGGGTACAATTTTTATACTCAATGAGGACAGATTTAGACTAGATATGAGGAAGAAATCTTTTACAAGGGTGATGAAACACTGGCACAGTTGGTACCACTAGAGATGTGAGGATGCTTCATCCCTGAAAACATTCAAGGTCAGGTTGACAGGGCTCTGAGCAACCTGATCTAGTTGAAACTGTCCGTGCTCACTGCAGGGGGTTGGACTAGATGCCTTTAAAAGTCCCTTCCAACCTAAACTATTCTATGATTCTAAGTAGTCTGTCACTCATGAATACTCAGAGGATTTGTTTGCAAAAAAGGGAAGACTAATCTTCTATCATTATAGGTTAGTTCAAACCTTTGAGTAATAAAAGCTGAGTGAGCAGGAAAAAGGATCAATAAAATCCTGACTCATTTTACTCTCTAATTTCTGAGCACCGTACACTTTCTCCTGTCAGGTGCCTAACACTTATTTCTGTCCTGGGAACATAAGCCTGTTGATCTCATCCTATGTAGCACTGGTCTGGAAAGTGCCAATATGCTCAGTATGGCCAGTATCCCAAAGAAGAAAGTCTTGTGGACACTCAACAGGAAATAGTTCAGATTTCTGAGTGTAAGGCTTGGCCATGAAATAATGAACCTTTGCTTTGTCTTTGAGTATTTAGGTTTTGCTTTCTTCTTTTCTTTGAATATCTGCTTCTATGATTTTAAAGAGAGCTGTTAAAGGCATTGCTATTTGCAGCCATGGTATATTAGCATTTTCCTCCTCTTTATCAATCTAAATTCTGCATGAAAGGGGTTTTTTAAACTGAAGTTTCTTGCATTGCATTCAGAAAGAATCAAGGTGGGCTTGCCCTTGAGTTGCAATTCAGACTCCATCAGGTACTATGCTTGACAGCAAATGTCAGGATGGGCTGCAGATGGAGAAAGAGACAGACAAAGAAAGGCATCTAAGCAGGCTCAAGGCCACTCACAGGATTCAAGACTAATGCTTACAGTGCACACAGTCTTAGAAAGAAAATAGCGGGACAAGCACCACTGTAATGTGTTCCCACTGAGTTAATTTAAATACTGTTTACTATGTGATAGACTAGCTCCATTTTTTACATAGTCTTCATAGCAGTCCAAGAGTGTTTGAATAAACTGTGGAAAGCATACTGTGAAAGGTGTACTCGACTGGAAAGGGGTTGAATCAGGACAATTTGTCAGGCTTTGTCTTATCTCAGTGTTTAGGTGCAACCTCTGAACATGCATGAAACCATCTGTGACACTGACAGTCAGAAAAGACACATCATTCAAGATAAAGAACTCCTGGAAGTCCTGTGAAAAAAAAAATTTGTATCAATTCCAGTTTTTTATCTAGCCTGAGCATGAACAAGCTTCCCCTCCACCCCTCCCTGGACTAACTAGGAAACTATCTTCTTTTTTTTTTCTGTCTGTCATTCCTGAAACATTTAAGGTATCTCAGAAGACTAATGTTATCAGAGTGTTTGATATGCAGATACCTTTGATGTGCATGCACTGCTTGTGAAAATGATGAGAAAATACAGAAAGGAATCAAAAAACACCATTTAAACACCTAGCAGCAAATGGGAAGGGACATTGGGAGTGGACATCTGGGGGGATATTGCGGAAGACAAAGACTTCTTTCAGCTACAGTGGAGGGAAAAGATTAGGTGGGTGTGATTGTTTTCTCTATGTGACAGGAGGGGTTAGGGAAATTGTTTATTTCTTTGTATCAGTACAGGAAACGTCTTTGCTTATGCATGCATCTGTGGCACTGAAAGAGGCAAAGGCATGGATTTATTTTTTTAAGGTTTTTTTTTTTGCTTAGACATAGGGAAAGCAGAGATTAATTTTTCTGTCTTTTCTGTGGAAGGGGATGAAGGGAGGTCTGTCCATACATCTACCAGCTGTTTCGAAAGAAAAACCTGCGAGGTCTATATGGACTTCAAAAAGGGCTGAGCGTAGGTAGGACAGTTCACTTCAACGCGGTTCCAAGCGGGGCAAATGCTTAGTCTTCTATTTTGGGCAGCAATGACGTTCGAGCTGACAAACCAGGAATTCAAAGCATTGTACTCCACAAAGCACGTCGTGCAGTTCGGAAAACAAGGCCAATAACGCCCCTCGCACTCTCAGTCTAAGCTGAGACACTTACGCCTCCAGGGCAATCCCAAAAGGTCCTTTTCCCCTTTTTTTTTTAAGTTTTCACTTAAACTCTATGCGTTTCAAGTTATTCACCCCTCGTCCCACGGGGCCACCTTTGTCTTCCCGGTCTGACAGAGTGGTCCCCGCCGCCTGATGAGCCGGCCATGCCCCGGCTCCTCTGCCCTCACACACGCCGATTTCCCCGCGGCATCGTCCCCTCCCGCTCGCG
>NW_005054310.1:6375147-6412736 GCF_000277835.1 Geospiza fortis | reverse complement strand
ACCGGAGCCGGGGTCTCCCGGGCAGGAGCTGGGACCGGCCCGCCATCGCCCCTCGCATTGCCGCCGCTCAGGGCCAGCAACGCTTCCCACACGGTGAGCCTGGGCAGGGGAGGGTGCGGACGGGGTGCGGGGAAGGGGCGTCTGGCTCGCCAGGTGTGCCCAGCGGCGGGACCGAGCGCGCATGGGCCCCCCGAGGCGCAGCATGGTGCTGGAGCAACGTGCGGTGGACTTCTGCAGGCTCCTATGAAATGTGCGTGCTTGTTGTGAGGCTGGGACCCTGTAACTGCACACATTGCTTTCTCCCTCCCCAGCTCCCCCCCCTCCCCCCCTTCAGGCTGGTTTTGTGTCTCGTTTTCAGAGACAAATTCGATCTTTCACACTCGCATAGAGGAGATGTTCTGGTGAATACGTATTTTGAGATGAGGTTAGTCCCTGTGATTAAAATGTCAAAACATTGCTTTCTCCCTCCCCAGCTCCCCCCCCTCCCTCCCTTCAGGCTGGTTTTGTGTCTCGTTTTCAGAGACAAATTCGATCTTTCACACTCGCATAGAGGAGATGTTCTGGTGAATACGTATTTTGAGATGAGGTTAGTCCCTGTGATTAAAATGTCGTATGAACTGTGGTGAAAAATGAAGGCTGCTCTCCCCTTCAGATGTCTGATCAGCTCAGGCCGATCGCAGTCTTCCCTAGAGATAGCTATCGCTGTGCTCAGGGACAATGATTGGATGAATCTGCCTTTATTGCTGCAGTAGTTTACCTATAAAGAAATAACCGCTGATGGCACAAAAAGGGTGCTATTTTCCGGTTCTGTGATATCTCACGTTATCTCCCACTCCTAGCTAATCTACTAGGAATGAAACTTCCCAAGTATGCCACTATATATGGGTAAGAGGAGGTATCTCTGTCCTGAAGGCATGACAGAGTAGAGAGAGGGGTCTATATACTGTCATGTTAACGCTAAATATCTGGAATTTTTATTGCATACATTTCCTTTTAAATTCGGAAAGATTTCATACTGACCCTGAAAGGCATTGATGGCATACTTTTCATAGAATTAATGAGTTCTTCGTGGATGCTCACATACTGTCTTCATAAACATATGGCAGAGCTTTAAATGGTAATGTGATTATGGGCTAGTGGAAGGTGAAACTGTGCATTTAGATATTAGTGTTTCAGTGACTTTCCAGGTAACTTCAGGCATAAAATATCTTATTCTAATCCATTTATAGCAAGAATTGTCTTAAGTAAAATAAAAAAATCTGTATATATATATAGGGTATTATCAAAAGGAGTGAGGAGTATTCTGCAAATTCAAGGTGAAGCTGCATACTTGAGAACAACTCCATTGTATATTTATGTATCTAGAGTGCATGTCTGAATTGTTTGTTAGTATAAAAGGCCAATTTTTTTCACATTTGTATACCAGTTAAGTGCTGCTTGATTTTAGAGTTGGGGCAACGGCTTAGGGGTTTGTTTAAATAAAATCATAGAAGAAGGAACATAGTACAAACAGCCTGGGCACCAATCATGCAAGTGCATTTACAGTAGGGCTCACATGTAACAGAGCCCAGACTTAATTTAGGATTTGTGAAAGCATGGTGGTCCAGCTGTTTTTCTGTGACTACTTACTAATTTTGGAAGTACAGAATTCTGGTATTCTTATACAAAGATTTTGTGTATATATATTATATATAGTGTGTGTGTTTTTATATATATATATATATATATATATATGTATGTAAAGATGCAGTCTTCATAAAGGCATTCAAGGGGTGTTCAGGATGTTCCAAGTCTCTTTACAAGTATGTGATTGTGTATATGTGCCTGTGTTTATGTGTAGCATATATATGTGTACTTATGGAAGCACCCAGGAATGATCAAGCATTATATGACGATGGATCATGTCCCTCTAGATTCTGACTGTTTCAAAGTCTGTCTTTCCTTTGTGATAAAGAGCCTACTCTACAGTGGTTTTTTAGCCCTGGGTGCTATTACAGAAATGCCTCATACTGCCTTTGTAGGTGGTTATTTTGTGGTTCACTAACATACCTTTTTGTGGTAAGAATCAGATGTGACGCCAGAATGCTGGATTTTAACCTGAAAAAAAAAGGGGGGGCAGTATCTGTTGTGTAAACTTAGGCCTGCTGACCTCAGCTGACACTGACAGATTGAAACCATTGGTTTTGCATCCCACCACCTTCCTCCAATCAGATCTGTTTAAAATAGGTCCTTTCAGTTTTCTTAAATTATTTTCCTTCTTGAGTCTATTTGCTTATCCTGTTTTCATCTCTCTTTGTATCTATGTGGCTTCTGTAATAGCTAAAATCAGGGTATTTCTGTTTGTGTTTCAAACTGTCAGAACGTATGGTGTGCTTAAGTGGGTGAACTGCTGGTGTTTATATGTGAGTGTGCATTGTATGTATACTAATTGTGAGAGAAATTGAGGTAGAAGTTATGTTTTGTTTAGACTGAAGGGTTTTTCTTTTAATGCAGACAGGGAATAAGTCAACTACCTGTCATAGTTCTTGCTTGTGTGATCCAGCCTCTGCTGAAACTGTGGTCTCCTACTGTCAAGTGAAATTTCATTGTTTGGTAGATTATAAATAGCACGGAGACGATGATGTTTTACACAAGCCTCATAAAATGGGACAGAGGTTTTGGTGGCAGACTTTGCAAGCACAACAGCCTTTGTTGCTAAGCAGGCAGGGTTGTGTGTTCTACTAGGGAAAGGTTTTGTTTTATTTTTTTTTTTTTAAGTGTGCCTTCATCCTAGGCTTATTTGCGTATGCTTCCATCCCTGGCTTTCTTCTTTGCCTTGTGGTGGAAAACATTAACCTGTTTCCAACCCCTTGTCCTCTTCATTTTCCTTTCCAAAGTCAGTGCTTTCTCTTTGCAAGCCTTAAGTTCTTGCTGTGATGATTGGAACCTTTTTCCATTCACTCTCTCCTATTTCATTATGGTCTTGTAACATCCACTTGACATGCTGCAGTAGAGATTATCTTGCTTGCCTGCTGCTCTGCTTGTATAAATCCCAACCTGTCTGTGAGTCCCTCTTCCAGACTCATCTCTGTCTCTGTTCTTTCTTGCTTGGCATGTATTCCTGCATTCTGCACTGTTTCTGTTTCTCTTGCAGTATACTAGTATTAATGTTTTTATCCTTCTGTCTAGTACTGGAAAACAACCCATTTACAATGCATGATTCAGTGCCCTCCCTCCTTCAAGCCCTTTCTAAGATTTCTGTGCAGCAAGCCTATTTTCTTTTGCCACCAGTGTTGAATGTTTACCCATACACTTTTGCATCAGTCATTGTATTAGTCTTGATTTTTTTAGTTTAATTTTTTTAAATTGACTTACATTATAATTGAACAGAGATCCCTGGACTCTGTTAATGCGAAGACCTGGTAGGCCAAATGCTGCTAATTTTTGCTGTTGTCATCTGCTTTAAAGGAGGAAAAACCAAAGCAAATATCTTCTTATTGTGGCGTTTTCATGTATTAAATTGCTACAGAAATACTGTCACATTTGAGTGGAAATAACTATGCAGTCATGATCTGGATTTTACTACATCTCATTTTCTTTGGATGTTTCTTCCTCTATTTAAAATTTGTATCTGGGACGAATATGAGGCTGTCTTAACTTCCAGGGGCTGTGGGGATCAGCTGTGAAATTTGGGTTCCAGCAGCTGGTGACTGTGGTGCTGTAGGAGCCGCAGTACTTTTGGGCACATCTGTCATATTTGTATAGTTCACCTAAACCAAGGAGTTAAATTGAGTGTACATTGGCTGTCCTTTTGAGTTTCATCATGTGTAATCAATGCAGGATGTCCCAGAAGTATTCAAACTCACTGCACCCCTAACAGAATTTAAAAAATTAAGAGTCAGTATCACTCTTGAGGCATTGTTCAGTCTGTGAAGATATTTGCTCTATGAAGTTATATTTAACTTTTCAAAAAATAAGCTTATATGGACCAGATACAACAACAGCAAAAATCCGAGTGGTGTATTCCTTCTACCACTCTTGTTGAGCCCCAAGCTCAACAAAGGCTTAGTCTTTTTTGGTGTATAAAACCTATACTCATGATAAAACCATTAGGGATAATCCAGTATTATTATCATTGTCCTAATTAGCAAGTATTTTTAGTTCTGAACGGAGGAATATTTTTTAATTAGTTTATCAAGGAAAAAGAAGGCCTTTTGTACCTTTGCTCAGGCTTTTGTTTTGTAGTCAACAAAATAGGCAGTGAAGCATGCTGCACCTGATACCATATGCCTCTTGTGTGTTTGACACAGTAGGGCTGAAACTGGCACGCCCAGAAATGCCGTGAAGAAAGGGGTATATAGTGTAACAATTATTCTTTAATTAAGTTACTACTTTAGAACACTGTTTCTCCCTTTGTCCTCATCTGTGCAAAGTAATAGCAGATAATGACATCTTATTCCTGTGCAGTATTTCAGCAGGCCATCATGATTGCTCTGTTATTAAGATTAATTTTACAAACCTTTTTAGATTTTGATTGACAGCAAAATCTTTTTTCTGTGATTTTGCTCAAAATAAAATTATAAGATATAGCTGAATCATGTGTCTGTCTTGGATAGTTTTATAGGGTGCTAATAATCACAGAAGTGACTGTTCCAAAGATGAAATATGATACGATTACATAACATTTTGATGCATTTGGAGGATGAAGTTGAGAAGAGGTACATGCTCCTTTGGGATTCAGTCCTGTTAGTCTTGTAAAAGGTCTTGAAACAGATCAATGCATTGGGTGAGTGTACTGCAGAGGAATTGTAAATTGTTAGCAGGCTGGATTCATTTTTATGCTACTTCCCTGTTGTTACAGGTCTGTTGCCTTAGTAAGTTACTGTTCTACTTCTGTTCCTAAATCCATTTGTGAAGGCAAAAGAAACCCAAATAATACCCCACTCAAATTAAAGTTTTGTTTCTTATTAATTTATTTATTGATCATAGTTTAGGGTGTAGTTTTGTTTTGCTTGGTGTATCTACTTCAAAGATTAGGTGAGTGGTTTTGGCATAGTCATCAACTTCCATAAAATGAACATAACAAAGTAAAAGATCTTAATGGTGATTTTGAAGTTATGAGAAACTACTCAGAAAGAAAAGAAACACCGCACTGTAATATTTGCTGTTATGTAATTGATGGTGTCAAAAGATTCAGGAAGATGGGTTCAAGCTCACCAGTTACTTCAATATATTTTATGGACTTACAGCAGTAGCTTTTTGATTATGTGTGCTACAAAAATATGTAAATCTTAGAAGATGTGGATGGGTTTGAGCACAAACAACACAATATAAAATCAGTAAGCTTTATAAGTGCATGCAGGTGGTCAGTTGTGTAGGTTGTTGGTTCTGGAATTTACAGGTCCATCTGCAGAAGCAAAATGGAGGTGTTGCAAACCTCTCAGGCATGCGGTTTCGGTTGATAGGCTGATGGAGCTTTTGCGTACTAAGAAGCGTTTGGTACAGGACTAAGAAGGCTGTAGTCTTTTGTAGCTTGCCAAGCCCATTAGTTGTGGTTCAGGAACTTACAGTGTTGCTGGAGAAGCCTGTGGAGCTTATGTGCAGTGCAAGCCTGAGCGTGACAGCAATCTCAGACACCCAAGTAGCCAGAAGTAGATAGGCAGAGCAAAGGACTGGTGCAAATCCAGCCCTCATCCAGGTTGGAAATAAATGAGGAAAGTTCATTTTTGATATGTACTTTGTGGTTTTGTTGTCTGATGGCTCTAAAACTCTTTTTGTTTGGCTTTTTTGAAAGAAGAGTGAGCTCTCTTCTCCTGTGCCACTTTTGGAATAGAGCCTGTGATAATGTGGTAATTTTCTACAGAGAAAGCCAGTGCTACTGTCTGCATCTGCATTTCCATTCCCAAGCAGCTGACTGAAACTGGCAAAACCAGTTACTTAGGATTTGGGTTGAAGTTGGAATAATGCTAGTGATTTCATTCTGCTGCTTGAAAAACCACGAATCTGCCTGAAGATGCAGGAAGCAGAGCTACAGGGTTTACACTTCAGAATGTGTTCACAAACGCTTTTAGAAAAAAGAACTTTTTAGTCCCTGTTGAGACAGAATAACTGTATGGGGTTTTTTCCAAGCTCTGAAGAACTTCTCAGTACAAACATTGAAGCAAGCAGTGCTTAGGAAGGGTGGAAAATAGTTAACTGTGAAAACAGGTGACTTGAGGGGAAAAAAATTCATTATTTCAGCTGTGGTAATGAGTACTTGGATTAAAAAGTTCTTAAAAATTACTTTTGCAGTGTTATTCTTTCTTCTTCATTGTCTACATTCATATTGCCTACTCCCAGTTTGTCTAGATATGTTCTGCTTTTGTTCAATTAGTGTTGGAGAATAAATTTTCATACCTAGAGTTTCCCAGCTTGAGTCTTTGGAATTGTATGTTTACTCTGCTGCTTCATTGTGCCTTTCTTGCACAACTCTCCAGTGCTGAACCTATGACACATCTTACTAACTAGATCTGGTTCTTCTGAAATAGGTGATTTAGCAGCTCTTGGGCCATTTTTTTTTTCTCTGCAGTAACTGCTGTTTATATACAGGATCAAGACAACCTTCAGAAAACTGCTACTGCAGTGCGCCTCAAACTTGACCTGAAGGAATTGCCTGTAGGCAAAAGAGAAGTCCTCTTAATGATTTTATTTCTGGTGCTTTGAGACATCAAACTAGGAAGGGAGTTTTTGTTGATTTCCTGTATATCTTCATTGTGCTTAAATGTTACAAACACCTTGGGTCTGAGTTGTGATTGTGTGGTAGTGCTTTCTATCAGATTGATCAAATTTGACAGTGTGAGCCTAAATTTCTCTGCAAACAAACATACACAGTCAAACTGCAATGATGAATGAACATCAGTCAAAATGGAATCAGAAGAGCAGTCAACTTGGCAGAAGCAGTTCCTGAGAGCCCTTCTTCTTACATTATATGAGTTTCAGAGCTGCAAATTTCAATATACTGTCCAAAGCTGAAGCTGGTGTCCAGCTGGCAAGTCTTTGGGAACGAGTTAGTGAATTTATAAAAATATGTTTCTGCTGTATCAGACTGATGCCTTAACAGAAGCACAAAGTATGCTTGAGTCTGCCTTGCATGTCTGAGTTTTCTCATTAGGAAGCACTTCTGCTGTTGCAGCACAGATTTCATTTCCTCATATCACAGCACACAACTGTCATTTTCTGATTTCAGCAACCTTAAGTGAACAAGGGATGTGTTATCCTTAGCTGCCTAGAAAAAATACAGTTCAGATGAAAAGTGTTCTCAGCCCTGGCTTGATCATCTGTCTGACAGTATCAGTGAACTTTTCGTTAGTAATTTGACATAAATATTAAGACTGGTGAATCAGCTGGAGAGACAGCAGGGGAATTCTTCCCACATTTGTGTAAGACCAGGCAGAAGACAAACTAATTATCCTCTACTTGAGAGCAAATGAGGAATTTTAAGGACAGCTATTTTAGTGGCAGGTATGCCTGTAAATTTCTTGTTTCTTAAAAATAACAGGTTTGGAGCAATACCTGTTTTCACACTCCAGTACTTTGCTGTTTGTTTGCTTCAAAATGCTGAATGCTGCTGTTTATTCCCATGTACACATTGTCAAGAGCAAATCTAATTTCTAAAATCTATTAATGCTTTTTTTCCATTCCTATAAAATAAAGTTACTGTATGTTCCTCAAGGCAAAGATTTGCTCTCTACTCAAGTCTGTGTAAGGCCCCAAATCTCATTTTGGTTAAAAGTTATCGTTAGGCTGGTTTGGGAAAGTGCTAAAGGATCTGCTTCTTCTTCATTGATTGGAATGTTTTGCTGACTTGTGACTGTCTCAAATGCAAGCAGTAAGTTGCATTCTTGAACTTCAGAAATGTGTGGGTTCTTTTCCTCTTTGTGCGTGTCACAACGCATTCCTTATTGCTTAAAAATGTATCTGTAACCTTTGATATACAGCAAATTTAGGAAGAAGTTAAAATCTTGATTTCTGAGAACAGGTGATGAGAGCATAAGCCATTTAAGTTCTTACAGGCATTGTATGTTATCTACTGTTACTATTATGAAGTCAAGCATGCATCATGATGTTACAGGTCTGCTGCCTTGAAGATTGCTTGGAAATATTGTTAGCTTCTCATGGTAGCATGCTTGTGATTGCCTTGTTGCAGACATTTAGGAGAGATGTGAAAATAGCATTTGAGAAACAAGAATCAGGAAATTTAATAGCATCCAGCAGTATCACAGTATACGTGCTGTATTTTTTAGATTCTCTGTAAACAATTGACATCTAAGAAGACACTTCATTTTGAGGTGATTTAGGCAGAATGGAGGGTTGCAGAGTGAATGTTGAAGCATGGAGTTCATGTCTTTCTTGTTAACTGGGTTTTTATATATTTATTTTCAATTTTAGGTTGGAGGCAGTAAGCACACAATGAATGAGCACCTACATGTTGGTAGCCATGGACAAATCCAGGTTCAGCAGCTCTTTGAAGATAATAGTAACAAGAGAACGGTTCTGACAACGCAGCCAAATGGACTTACAACGCTAGGCAAATCTGGATTGCCAGTGGTTCAGGACAGACAGACAGAGAGTGCCCACAGGCGACAAGGGAGCTCCAGCTCTTTAAAATCTGCAGATGGAACAGGGAAGGTGAAAACCTCTGTTATCACACCAGAGCAAGCAATGAAGCAATACATGCAAAAATTAACAGCTTTTGAGCATCATGAGATTTTTAGCTACCCTGAAATATACTTCTTGGGTCCAAATGCAAAGAAGCGGCAAGGTGTTGTTGGTGGTTCAAACAACTGTGGGTATGATGATGAGCAAGGGTCTTACATTCAAGTACCCCATGATCATATTGCATACAGGTATGAAGTCCTGAAAGTTATAGGGAAAGGAAGCTTTGGGCAGGTGGTGAAGGCCTACGATCACAAGATGCATCAGCACGTGGCACTAAAAATGGTGAGAAATGAAAAACGTTTCCACCGCCAAGCTGCGGAAGAAATTAAGATCCTGGAACACCTTCGGAAACAAGATAAGGATAATAACATGAATGTTATTCACATGTTGGAAAACTTCACATTCCGCAGCCATATCTGCATGACATTTGAGTTGCTGAGCATGAACCTGTATGAATTAATAAAGAAAAACAAGTTTCAGGGCTTTAGCCTGCCTTTGGTTCGGAAGTTTGCCCACTCAATTTTACAGTGCTTGGATGCTTTGCACAAAAACAGAATCATTCACTGTGACCTTAAACCTGAGAACATTCTGTTGAAACAACAGGGTAGAAGTGGTATTAAAGTGATTGATTTTGGCTCAAGCTGTTACGAGCATCAGCGTGTCTACACTTACATTCAGTCACGGTTTTATCGTGCACCCGAAGTCATCCTTGGTGCTCGTTATGGGATGCCCATAGATATGTGGAGCTTGGGCTGTATCCTAGCAGAGCTTCTGACCGGTTATCCACTTTTGCCTGGAGAAGATGAAGGAGATCAGCTGGCTTGTATGATTGAACTATTGGGCATGCCTGCTCCAAAACTCTTAGAGTCATCCAAGCGAGCGAAAAACTTTGTGAGCTCTAAGGGTTATCCCCGCTATTGCAGCATCACAACCTTGTCTGATGGCTCTGTAGTACTTAATGGTGGACGCTCTCGGAGGGGAAAACTGCGTGGCCCACCAGAGAGCAGAGAGTGGGGTAACGCATTAAAAGGGTGTGATGATCCCCTCTTCCTTGACTTCTTAAAACAGTGTTTAGAATGGGATCCTGCTGCCCGTTTGACACCCAGCCAGGCTTTGCGGCATCCCTGGCTAAGGAGACGGTTGCCAAAACCTCCAAGTGGGGAAAAGGCCTCAGCAAAGAGAATTTCAGAGAGTACTGGTGCTATAACTTCAATTTCCAAGTTACCTCCGACTTCAAGCTCAGCTTCAAAACTGAGGACTAATTTGGCACAGATGACAGATGCCAATGGGAATATTCAGCAAAGAACAGTGTTGCCAAAACTCGTTAGCTGAGTTTGAAAAACCCAATGCTGTTAATATGAGAGATACAATGTGGCTGAGCCTTATTTGTATGAAAAATTAGCTCAGTTATGCATTTTTATTTGCTCAATAAATCTATTCATTTGTATCTTTCAGCACTCATTTTAAATGTAATTTTAAATGTTAATTTTGTTTTTATAAAAATATGGGGACAATGCTTTAAGTTTTTATACTTATTTTTTAAAATGTTTGTCTTCTACAGTACAATTAGCCTTACTGTAACTAGTGTGACACAGTAATAAACATCAGTGGCAGGCCACTGGTTACAACATGACTGTCATGCATTGCAGCGTGGTATCAAAGGTATTAACCTTTCTCTTCCATGGTTCGTATTAGTTTTAACCTGGGGTAAATTTGAAAGACTACCTTTTGGATTTTATGGGTTTGGTCTGGATTCTGTGCACACTCACATCTGTGACTGACTGGACTCCAGGGAGAATACTCAAAGAATACAGTTAAGCACTTGTAAACTTGTAGTTTAAAGTGGAGCCATAGCATGTTCTATTGTCATTTTTTATGTGGTAGCCCAGAGAAAGTCATGGTATCACTAAAGATACTGTCACCTCCTGTGGAATGCTTTCTCTATTTAAAAGTTATGGGCTTTCATTAAAATGATCATTTAAACATAATGCAAAAAATAACACCGGGGCTAAAATGACTTACTTTGCATGCCACGTGGTAGAGTGAGAGGAACGGATGGTCTTGGAAAGCATGAAAATGGCAATATGTCTGTTTCTCTGAATTTGAAAGTGGCTGATTAGTTGGTAAAGCAAAATTGTTCTGAATTTCATTTCAGGTTTGTAACGTTGAGCATTCACACAGGTTCTCCTTTTTTCTTTTTTGTTTTTTTTCCCCCGTCTCTTCTCTTCTGTTTTTTCTGATGTGCAGCTTGTTCTCCCAAAATCACATAGGCAGAAGTGCTCATTCTGTCAGTTTTATACTGTAACTTCCAGACTGTTAAACTACATGGATTTCAAGGTTGCTTTTATTTCCTCTGACAATGTTTGGGTGACTGTGACTTCTGTGGTACATTTACACTTCAGATCAAATCTGCATGTAGGGGCAAACACGATGTTACTACATTGCTTCCTGTGGAGGAGTACTTCACCTTAGACAGCTTAACTGTAGAAGGGAAGATCCTCAGTGGAAAGGTTTTCATTTGTAAGACACCATCCTAGATAATTTCTAATAAGGGAAAATTATCAAAGGAAAGCTAAGTGCTTGGGATTCGACTTAATCTTTGGCATTTGTAGATGAAAATGAACTCTGAAAGAACAGTTAGAGGTATGTGTAGATTTGTTCATGTGTGTGTGTGCTAATGCTGGGTTTTTCTTTTTTACTTTTAACTGCATTCATGGAACAAAGATGGTCTACTAAAGAATAGTGTCTAGACCTACGAGAGAGGTATTCACATGTTGTAGCATGTTTTCAACAGGAACAATTTGAAATCTGAGATCAGTATTTTAATGCATACAATGGCTGTGGTCTACATTGGATGTATAAAACATACGAAAAGGGAATTTTAGACTAAGTAGAACAATCCTTAAATGTTTATGGATGTTAGAACAAGACATACTAGAATGGATTGCATTAAACCTCAGTAACTTTACTTATAAACAACATTTATATGCACAGATTTTACTGAGTTACTTGTACAAATTATGAAAATTACTTAAAGCATGGTCCCCTGAGAGGCCAAGAAAGTTTCCGGTTAAGTTCTCCTTCATATTGGTTAATTTACCACTTACAGCTTAATTTTTCTTTGTTGGTTTATTTTTTAATTTAATGTAAGACTGGGGGAGGGATATAAAGAAAAAAATGACAGAATTCTCAGGAAACATATCGCTGAACTTCTTGCCAAAAAGTCAACACCTAAAGAAGCTCCAAAATAATTTCTGAGTAGAGGATGTTATTTGTTGATTGATAAATGTAAAAATTAGACTGTCAATCAACCATTTTTCTTTCTTTTTAAAATAAAAAGATAATTTCTTGCCTCAAATTAAATTATTTCGTGTTAACTGTTCACAACTTTATACAATATGTGTAAGTGCAATATGTAAACATGTGTGAAATCATGTTAAAAATGAAATATAATACTTCTAAGAAAAGTGGGGTTTAGAATATTAATATCCAGTAAATTATGGTCAGTAAATTCTAAGTCTGGAAAAGAGATATATTAATTTTAATGTAGAATTAACTAACTCTCATAACTGTGGGAATACAATTCTATGTATTTTTCTACAGTAACAGGGAATCTTTACTTCCTCCACCACCTGCTTGGCTTTACCACTCCTTTCTACCTTAACTCTTCCTGCAAAAGTTGGGAAATAGGGATGCTGATGTTAAGGGTGAAAGAAGAATCATCTCCCTTGATATTTTTTAAAGCAGACATTGATATATGTTCCTGCCTTTTGTGACAACTTAAGGTGAAAACATTTGTGATGTTCATGGGTCATTAATGGGCTACAACCACTAAATTTTCTTTTTCATGTAACCAGTTCTTAATGCCAATAAAGCATTTATGATCCACCTTCTTCATAAATGCTACCGGAAACTAAAAGGCCAAACTATAGTGTGAAGAGCTATTTTTTTAACCCAGATACAGTGGAACTTCCTCTATACTAAAGGAGCAGCTACATCAAGGTTTTTAAGTGATGTAGCTGCATTTTATTGTAGCTTATTTATACCTGTAAAAAAAAGTGGGGGGAGGGGGGAAGGATGTTGCCTCTTGCTTTGATGTGATTTTATTCTAAGGGCTCTGATAATTAGGCTGATAGAAGTTGGCTTGGAAACAGTGCTTAGTCTCACATGTTACCATTGTCTGGGGACGTCTGAGCTATTTTCAGATCTAGTAACAGCACAGTGTTGTCTTTGGTTGCAGTCTCACTTGGCTCAGTTTCTTGCACCACTGGTGTGTTCATTACCACTTAAATGTTGGAACAAGAGAGTGATGCAAGATGTGTAGATTAAGGATAGAGGATGGATTGTGCCCTTGGTGTTAACAATGTGCCTTTTGTTATAAATGCATCTTGGCCTCTTTAACCCTTGGAATACTGCTTAGTAGGGATGAAATCTATTTTTAAGTGCTATACCTGTCTTAAAACATCCTGTAGATGATCGAGGCCTTAATAGAAACAATAAGGCAATCACACTGCTAGGGTGGAGAGGACACTCTGTTCTTGTAGTACTGTCTCGTTAAGGGGTTAAAGATGGCCCTTCCTCATTGGTTGTACTTTAACATCAAATTGATTTTTTTTAGTAATTTTTTGTTATAGTGACACTAGACAGAAATCAACTGTATTTGTAAAAATTTACCTCAAACTCTTTAGTTTTATAGTGTGATTTAATCCCAGGGCATTTGGTATGAACCAAAGTGCATTCCTTTTATATGTGCCTGGCTCTTATAAAAGTGACCAGGGATTTTTACAATTTGGGTGCAAGGCACTTAAGCCACTTTTAACTTGGTGGGTGGTTTGGAGTTATAAATGACTTCATGGGAATGTTGAAAACACTTAAAAGACATAAGTAGCATCGGGCAATATTAAAATCTTTAAGCAAGGGTGTGCATTATTTAATGCTCTCCATTTGTTAATTTTTTTTCCATCAGTAATATTTGTGATAATGCAGAAACAACTCTTTTTACAGTCTGCAAAGATTAGAATATTGCCCAGTGTAATACTATGGTAGCATTTGAATAAAATAACATTTGTGAATTATTGTTTCTAGGGGCTTGTACATCTCTGCTACAGATTGTAATTATTCAGTTCAACTGCTACAATTGCGTCTAAGCAGTAGCTTGGGTTTTTATTGGGCAATGACTTAGACACGTGACTGTAATATGCTGCAACTGTGTGTACTGAAAACATGTGAAAAATGATTGAATGTGGACTGTGTATATATTTATGTATAATTTTCTGTGAGATGCTGCTGTTGCCACTTAACATTAAAGATGTTGTAGTGGGTTTTAATCCTAGTGGCCAGTTTTATGATACTGTATGTATTGTACAGCTGATGACAGGAGTTAAGACTGTTCTAGTGAATATTTGTTACATTTTATTGTTGTGGCCAGAGATCATTTCAGAATAAAATTTTATGTCCTACTTTGATTCTGTCCACTGTACTTTGGGGTTTTTTGTAGTCGTAAAGAGAGCCCTTGGAATGCTGACATTTCTTAAATGTGGAAGAGAGGCCTTCTTCTAGCCTGCTCAGTCAGTGGCAGCAGTGCTTTTGTTCCTGAGCTTTCTTGCTGGTATCTGTATATAGCAATCACCCATTGCTGCAGGATGACTCTTCTACTGCTTGATGTGTCTTGACAGCCTTGAATATTGCCCAAAGGCTGCTTTTGCCCTGTGGTTTCTAAAGTTCTTCTCAGGACTTAGAAAATAATATGTTTTGTATTTTTATTTGCTCCCTACAGAGAAAGGATCAGGAATTTTGTGGATGTGGCTGTTCTAACTTTTTTTAGCTGCTTTTGACAGATTTTTTAAAACAACAGTAGGTCTGATTTTGTAAGAAATACTTGATTGAGACAGGTACAGTGTGTATTCTTTTTCTTAAATTTGCTTTTAAAAGACCCAGATTTCTGCACTAATGTTTGTGTCAGACTGAATTTTCAGAGCTTGTCAGACTTTGTGAAGTCCCAGGATAATGAGAACATACTAAACAGGCTAGACTGAGCTAAGTTCTGTTCATGAATACATCCAGAGGAATTTCACCATTTAGTGCAGAGCTGCCTCGTAGGTGATTGGTGACATTCTCTCCTTGGTGATGTCCATGTGCACCTGCACCCAGAGCAGTTTCTCTGAAAAGCTTTCTGGTTTGGGTGAGCCTAGGCTGAAATCAAGATATTTTAATAGGCCTTTTTTAGTGTTTCCTATTCAGCATAGTTGGGAGATTTTAGAGCACAAACCCCATCAATATTAAGTATAGATAGATACAGTTTACAGCTCCAAAGAGCAGTGAGTCAAAAATCACATCTTTGTGGCCTATTTGTTTGTGATTGTGTTCTGAGGACAAAGGCCTTTCTTTGGTTTTAGTTAGTTCAACTTTTTAATTGAAAGAAGCTTAACTAACTCACTCCAGCTCTCTAATCCTCTTGCCAACTTTTGCACTATTTTGTCGCCTTTGTTTTCTCATTTGAAGAAGGGTCAGGGCCTTCTCACTTCATTTCAGTTGTCTGGAAGTTGGCTTTTGGCCTGTGCCGTTTGCTGAGACTCCCAGGAGCTAGTGAGGAATTTGTGTTGCCTTCTGCCAGCACTTCCTTCCTAGTCTTTAGGAGCTCAGATCCCTCCCTAAAACGGAACCCTTGGAAGCCTACCCTGAATGACAGTCTGTAGTTGCTGTTATGTCCACAGTGCTTCTTTTTGTGAAAAATCTGTCTACCTTTTGATATCAGCTGTGCATCTCTTGTTTTTATGGAAAACTCGGTAAAGAATGCAAGAAGTGTAATGATCATCAGGTACTGTGTTGTTCACTTACAGGTGCTGTTGCTTCTCTTCAAAATGCCGTCTTGTCCCAGTTTTTAAAGATCTGCTTATTGAAAGATCCAGAAGGAATTTTACTCTTGCTCAAGACTTAAGAAGAGAAAAAGGTACTATGGAAAGTGTCTGTATAGGGCTGCCCTATAGTCAGGAGTTGCTATGGAGAGGGAAAAAAGGCACTACTGATAGGACAAATAGGGCCAAGTTTTGGGTAAGCATGATCCTTCTGGGGTTCCATGGAGGTTTAAGAATTTCAGCAGTATCAGGTTGAGAGTAGGGAAGTGTTAAATGCTTCTCAGTGTCTTAAACAATTGATAAACTATTAATTCAGTAGAAAAACATTATTTTGAGAGCCTGTAATTTAAACTCTATGCTAATAATTAAAGGATAGCATTAAAGAATATTTTCTGTAGCTAGAACTTTATAAACATTATTATACATTTCTTTTTGAAATGTGATTTATAGCACTGTTATGCTGCTAGCATAATCCTATGTTTTATATTTTATTGTTCCTGAGAGGAAGAAGATTCCTTGTCTTTTTCTTGAGTGCATGGTACTAGACATCTCTCAGCCATCAGATACGCTTTATGAGAGTGAAAGTGGCAGTGGTAGAACTGGTTTCTGTTCCTTTGCAGGAATCTTCTCCTGGAACTGGGGTTTCTCTGTGTCATTTTCCCTCTTTGATTTTGTCTGCTGTTTGCTTGCTTGTTCATTTGTTTGTTTTTAAGAAGTGCTTTCCAGACTCTGGCTGTGGTGAGTCTCGGATCTCTGCCAACTATCAAACACATTGGGATAGGGAATAACTGCAAAAACAATGGTTCTTTAGCTTTTTCCCAACAATAAACAGAAAGTCTACCTCAATACCAAACTCCTAAGACAGGGAAAGCACATTCACCTCCAGCTGCTTGATCCACACTGGCTGTTAATCTTGTTGTTTAATTTCTGCATGAAGTTTGGTGGAAATGCCAGGTGCTGCAGAATGAAATGGCTGTGTCCATCACTTTGAGGGGGGAAAATAAGACTACAGTGGAAGGTCATGACATTTTTTTTGTGAAAATCAGGGATAGAGATGGAGCTAGGGAAGGTTTTGTTGAGAAATTCTTGTACTGGAAGCTCTGCATAACACCGTGGGAAGTGGCAATACAGTGTTCCTCCTAACAGAGTGGGAACTGTGTCCTCTGTTTCGCAGACTTGACTTTACTGTGGTTTGGATATCTGCAAGCTGTGTGTAGCTATGAATACCTTATGTACCTAAAGATATTGTCTGGAGCAGTTGTGAACAGTGAAATATTATTTTATCGCTAACACGGGCACTGGGAAATCCAAAGGTTCTCATTCAGAGATGAGACCATCTGATGCGACATTGCAGCACCCAAAATCCATTTAAGACTAAATGCAAAATCCATTTGTCTAAATGCAAAGCATTGCTGTGAACTGTTAAACCATGATTGAACACAGAATGGGAGAGAAATGTCCATGAAGCAGAAAAGCAATTAACAATTGTTTTATAAAGACTTTTGAGCAGGTTTCAAGTATCATATTGATTAATTTAAGACTACCTCTTTAATTTAATAAAAGTGGTCTGAATAAAGACATAATATTTTTATTTCAGCTTCAATGTGGCAGTAAAAGTTCCACATTTAATTATTTTTTCCCCAGCTGTGGGTTCTTGCAGACACTACAAATATGCTTTCCTCAAACCACCTAGGTATAGACATCTACTCTAATATCAGCTCCTGATGGATAAGCAGGACCCAAAATTAAGGAATGTGTGTGTGTATACAAAGTATATGTATAGGTATGTATGTGTGTGCACATATATGACTCTTTGAAAAACAAACCCAGAAATTCTGCGGGCATTCTTTGTAGTGCTTTACAAAAAAAAAAAAAAAAAGAGATGTAGGTTTGTTTTCCCTTTGCCTCTTTGAAGTTTCAGTGTAAGTCATTTTTGCATTGCGCACACATCAAAGCCATTTCTCACTGCTGTACTAATTTCACCATGGGGGTGCACACAGTGAACCTCAGCTTTCCTGCTGCAGGCAGAGGGTGCTCAGTGAGCAGCAGTCAGGTGTCACCCCATGACAGGTGGTCCTGTCACGTTTTCTGAAGCAGACCTCCATCAATTAGAGAGTTGTTTTGTATCTTTCCATGCTTGGCAACTGAAATAATTCCTTTGTGGTTAAAGCCTGAGTCCATGTGCTTAACTTGGGTTTTTAAACTTCAGCTGAGAAAGAAATCCTGAGTTTGTAAAGTCCACAGCTGGAATTAAAAATGGATTTCTAAACATCCTAGTACTTGTCTCATCCAACTGTACACTTATAAAAAGGTCTTTAAGATTGGAAAGGTTTTTCTGAAGGTGTGTGCAGAGAGTGCTTTGCCCAGGACAGCCCTCGCCTGATGGCCCAGTCTGTGCTGCTCACAGATGGCTTTGCTGTTGGTACCCCGGGAGGCTGGCGCTCCTCCAGCACTTCTGGCTTCCTCCAGGTAGGAAGAACACTTCATGGACAAAACCACCGAGTAGCGTTGCTAAGGAGAAACTAAACATTTGTATCTCAAGGGCTGTGCACACTGCACATGAGACTGCACATTCATCTCTTGCCTGGGTTTCACTCCTGTGAGCTGTTCTTTCCCACTGGACCTGCTCCTCCACAGGCACCTCCCAGTCCTGCCAGCACCCATCTCTGTGCCCTGTTGGGGTGGGAATGAGCGGGTCTCATTCCTCCTGAGCTGCTAGCCCATCACTGCCTACAGCTGTGTGTGCAAATTCCTTGCCAAAGGCAGTGAACAGCTGGTCTGGGGCTTCCAAGGCGAAGTTGCTGCCATAGGGTACCCAGCAGGGTGCTGCAGCCCGCTGGTGTGAGCCCAGCTGTGCACCTGTAAAGAGGTGGCCCTGGCCCTGCTCCCTGTGGGTGCTCCTGGCCTTAACTGTGTGTGGAGGCAGGGGCATTTTCCCTGTCCTTGGGTGCACAGCAGAGCTGAATTGTGATGCTTAGGTGAGTGCTCTCGTGCTGCAGGAGGAGCAGGAAAGTTCTCCCTACCCTGGCACTGATAGCATCAGGCAGAGCAGCTTAGCACCTGTCAGGGTGGGATGTGAGGAAGCTGTAACACACTGTTCCATTGGCACAGGGGGAATGTTTCAAATCACAAGCATTTGCAGATGGCCTGTCTTAATTAGCTTTGACAAGTACCTAAGTTACTTTAAGTTACACCACAACGAGATCCTGAAGCTTTCATTTTTGACACTTAAAGTTTTTCCCCTCCTCCTGCTACAGCATTCCCATGTTTTGTCCATATAAAGCTCCTGAGAAGAAATAAGATCTTTATGTAGTTCAGGAGCTATATTTTGATTGACTAAACGATTTATAATCAGGAGGTGCCTCCTGCCAGTGCTCCTCGTCTGTTGAATGAGAATTGCCTGCAGCAAATCCATGCCAGCAGAGCTGACAGAAAAGTACACTGGTGCCTTCTCAAAGCAAATACCTTGCACCCCAATTTCCCTCCTTCCTCATAGTGACTCAGACAAATTATCTTTATGGCCAATGACTACAGGAGTTACAGATTTTTGCTCCAAAGGCCATTAGCAGAATACTTAGCCATGCAGTTATTGATGGTCTATTATGTGGAGTAGTGGTACTGGCAGCCTTGTTAGAGGCCCTGAATCAACTCTGTGTGAAAAGAAGCTGAAGGCAAGTGTGCCTCTACCTTTGAAGGATGCAAAGCAGAAGCCTTTCCTCACCTGGTAGAATACACTTGATCTGATTGCCAAAAATCATCTAGTTCTGGAGTGGGCAAGATTAGAAACAGAAAAAAATGGCTGCTATGGGCCTTCGAGGAGATACAAATGGGGTTTTTTCCCTCCTCTGATGAAATTATGGCATAACAGGCACCTGGAATATTCTAGCCAGGAAGGTGTTGGGCACACAATCCATCTCAGCTGCAGCAGAGGATCAATATAGGACTCTTTGTTCCCAGTGTTTTGGTTTTCCTTTGGCTGAGGTGGATCTGTGTCTGCTGAGGTGGGTCTGTGAGGTGTCTGCTGGGCAGAAAAATTCCCCTTTTGGACAAAGCTGAGGAAATCCTTGTGAGCTACCCTGTCTGTAGATGGGCAGGTTGGAGAGACAGGGAACATGGTGGTTGCAAAAAAGTACAGTAAGTAATAAACAAGGGATCACTTTTCTTCCTCTTGGTGATTTCATCCAACTCTGTATTGCATTGGACTTTGGTATCAAAACACAATCACCTGCTTGAGCTGTGAGTGCCCTATGTATAAAAAAACCACATAAAAGCGCATAAACTCAGGAGATTAAAAATAGAAGTTACCTGTGGAGTACTATTTCATCTCCCTCATGGACCTCAGCTTTCTGAGTTTCACATTTGTAGATTTCTTTTCTGTCTTCCAACCAAGATAAGTAAAACTTTTCTTGGAGCATAGGGCCTAAAGGGCATCCACTGTCACAGTAGATATAATTTCATAAAATCCTTTATCTAAATGTACTGTTTTCTACAAACGTAGTTAGCTTAATAGCACCTACTGCTTCTTTTGAAAGACTGCTATAAAACACTGTTTCTCTGATGGTTAGAAATGTGCTTTTAGCTTAAAATAGTTGATGATTTTTTTTCATGCTATTTGTTCTTGTGCCAACATTGTCTTATGGCTTGAATGATTCTTTTGCCATGGTGGTATTTGGACATATATTTATAAAGTGTAATTGTATCCCCCTCAGCCTTTCCTTTGCTAGGCTAGTGCTATTAAGCTATATTTGTCTCATCAGTGAAACTAACTCCCCATGCTTGTCTTACTAGATGTCTGCACCTGTTCTAGCTTCAGTTCAGCTTTCTTAGAGCTGTGGCTGGCATCCTGCTGGTAGTCCCACCAGGAATATGCACAGTATGAAAAACACCCCTCCCTGCCCACTGCTGTGCTTCGCCCAGAGCATCCCAGGATTTTCCTTCTCTGTGTCATGCCAGCAGCTCCATTCTGGCCATTCTTCAGTTATTTGGCTGCTCCCCTGCCTCTCCTTCCTTGTGCTGTGCACAGATGATGAGATGCAAGTCACAATAAAATTTCTCTTGGCTGGTGTGTATCTACTTGGCTTTGCTCTATTAGATTTCCATTGCCTTATTGTGAGAAATGGAACCTCGTGATTCTCATGAGTATATGTAATCTGAGCAGCTGGAACTTTTAGGAAAACATTAGAAATTATGTGACCGTAAGGGGAAAATAATCATATTCAGCATTCATTTTTCAGAGATATGTTTCAGATGTGATGCAGTTGGCTCTAATCAACATTGGTACATTAAGGTGTTGCCATTACACCAGAACAAAAGCTTATGTTGCCAAGTCTCATGACTTGAACTGGTGTTTTTTTCTCAAATGCTCTCTCCTAGAATTGCTATTACAAGCTAAATTTTCTAACTTTTACTGAAATATATTTCTAGTTTCAGAAAGAAGAGTGTTGTAAACGCTAAATCCAGAGAACAATTCCTCTGAACTTAAAAGGGACAGATTACAAAGAGAAAGCAGGTTTAACTCCAAGACTACTGAATTTGCAGGGCATGTAGCAATAGTGCCAAGATTTTCAGAGCATTTAGGGTTTTCAGTGTACGATATGAAATAGTACAATTTGATCTAAAAGTCCTATTTTTCTACACATCTAATTGAAAGTTGTTTCATGGAGAGACATCAAGTCAGAAGTGGTGGGACTTGCATAACCATACCTGGCTATCTTGCATTGAAATGTCTTATGCTGAGGGCTCAGGTACACTTCTACTCTAAAAAGACACAGGGAAGGAAGATGATAAGAAGAAAGCAGCCATGGAAAGCAGGAAATATTGAAGGTTGCTGGGGTGAGTTTAGTGCCTGCGAGGAACTGATAATGAGGCTGAACTTTGCCCTGCATGCTCTTATCATGGATCACGAGAAAGCCACATATGGGCCGGCCCCTGCCTCTGCCAGTTCCCACTCCTATGTCACTCCTGAAAGGGTTGCAGCCGGTGAGATGGGTTGGCTATGCCAAGTTTCAGGCTTGAGAAGGGTTCACAAATGAGTTTAAGACAAGATTTGAAGGCTTGTCTTCACAGGTGGTGTGTTTAGATGGTATTGACCCTTACTGCTGTCTGTGCTGTACTATGTTCATCCCAAATGTAGAGATTTCTCCAAAAAAGCAAAGATGCATCGATGACCAGGAGGAAGCTTCAGTGTAGGTGTTCACTGCCTGTCCTCTTCATGCTGTTTAACAGTGAACTAGTAATGGAGTTTTCTTGCAAAGAAAGGCTTCTGCTTGGGATTTTTTCCTGGACAAGCTAAGAGAATGCAGAGAATGGAAGCACAAGACAGTCTGATTTAAAGTTGGAAAAATTTTTTTTTTCAAGCACATTTTGAATATTTATTTTGAAATATTATCAAAAGCAGGAATTTTAAAATCTTATGTTTTCTTTTGGTTTTATTCCTGCACTTCACAATTTTTTTCATTCCTTTTCAGCACTTGCTACTTCTTTTTTTTTTTTTGCCACAGGAACCTGAAGAATGAAGAAAACAGATTAAAAGTGAAAGATGAAAACAGATTAAAAGTGAAAGAAGTCAGAGGAAGTAAGTTTAAACATGAAACTAAAAACACTGCAAAAATTTCACATAGAGCTTTCATTTTCAGACACACAGAAAATTTGCTGGAAAAAATCAGTTAAACAAATGAAGCACATCTATATTTGGATTTTCTGTACAGAGAGGTTTTATCTGACTAAAACTCAAATCCTACTAAGATTTTATTGTCTGTTTAGCTTAATATACATAAATATTTCTTTTTGCCAGGGTGGATTAGAAATCATGTTCAAAGGGCTTCTGTAAAGCTTCTAACTGCTCTGAGGTGTCACAATAAGGACCTTAAGCCCAAAAGAATTCCCTTTGTTTGGTGACAGGAAAACATGATAATATTATGGTTTGGCTTCATGAATGACAGAGGAGATGACAACCAAGGCCCACTGCTGAATAAGTCAATGTTCACACCCAAGGGTTTGCTTTATTTTTCAAGGAGGGCTTAGGGAGCTTGCAGGTGCATTTGCTTCCCAAAGATACTGTTTAGATTAAATCAGTTTAGGAGAATAAAGGTGTTTCTACTTGACAATGAGCATAGCCAGGTGCAACTAAATTCTGCTCCAAGACTAGAATAGTTTTTGGTTTTCGCATTATTTGTCCACTTAATATCTGCTTTTTTTTCTTTTTTGCTGCCTTTCATACCAAGGTTAATAGGAAAAAAAAATCAACTTGACTTTAGCCTTCAAAATGGGCAAGGACCAGGCTTGCAAAGCAACCTGCTCTAGGAGAAGGCTGCTTTGTGTACCTTGGGTGTTGCAAAAAGCCAGGGTGGAGGAGGAACATGGTTTGGTTACTGACAGCTGCTGTCCAGCTGATGTAATTCAGTAGTAGCCAGTGTCACGCAGAAACTATAGAAGATACAAATGATAATTCCTCGGGGAGCTCTAGAGATAAATAATTCATCAAAATGAATTTTATAGTAGG
Source organism: Geospiza fortis (assembly GCF_000277835.1). Taxonomy (NCBI): domain Eukaryota; kingdom Metazoa; phylum Chordata; class Aves; order Passeriformes; family Thraupidae; genus Geospiza; species Geospiza fortis. The sequence goes on along the minus strand of NW_005054310.1, from coordinate 6,389,705 downwards.
GGTCAAAAGAAATTGAAGACAGCCTGAGTGTTAACTCTCTGGGGGAGAAATTGACAGATTGTTTTTGTACAAACTATGCAAGGGGGAAATACAGGCAAATTAGATGTAAATGGAGAATACAGCATTGTTCCTACTACCTGGAACCAAAGAGACATACAAGAAATTAAAAAAAGGAAGCATGTTATTAAGGAAGTCAATAACTGAAACAGGTGCTGGATAACAGCAAAAGAGAGTGAGGTGTCACAGGTCCATGTACAATGTATCATATAATCACAGTGGAAGAATGTCTTCTTAGTAATCAGCTCAGTCACTTGCCCACAGTTAGGGGTTGATTCATCTCCCCAAAATATTTAATGTGTCTGAATCAGGACACATCTGTCTGTGAGGGAAGGACAGAAGTGCCTACATGGGACATGGTTCTGGCTCCCACAGGTGCTAGGGACTAACCCAGGGGTGGCTCAAACATTCCCTGCTGACTGGGCCAAGTCACCCTGCATCCCCTGGTGCCTGTCTGCAGCTGCATCTCGGAGGCAGATGTTCCAGAGGAGAAAGCCATCATGGCCCATGCAGCTCAGAGCTCCCAAAGGAAAAACAGTGGTGCTCCACTAAGCAGATGTAATGGCTGTTTCTCTGTGACTGCTTCAAAAAGCATTCCTTGGTGAAGCTCTTTTTGAGCTTGCCTAGCACAAGGTGACTGTTTTTCCACATACCAGGCTGCAATTCTGCAACTCTATGTGTTTGGGTTTTATGTTTGCCTTACTTTGTGAACTCTGGCTAGTCAAATAACTTCATCCTGACCAAACTTGGTATTTGAATAAACACGGGCTTAGGAATGACTTGTTATAAGACTGTGAAAATGGCGTGTTGCTTATGTACAGTACAAAATTTTCCACCCAGTCTTACATTTTCAAAAATGGTCTCTAATTTTGTGTATCCAAATTTAGTCTCCCAGAGGCTGGCTTTCAGAGGTCTTGCCTGCTCCCAGGTTTGAGCATGTATACTTCACAGTCCCCAGAATAGCTTCTCCAGGCCAATCTGCTCTGTTGCAGCCCATGTTTTGTGCTATTCTGGATTAATTTGCTGGTGGCTGAGAACTGCTATCTGTGACATATAAAATGTTATCCACACTGTAAGTTTTGTGTTCCCCAAATCTGTGAAATTTTCTTTTCTGGAAACTTTAATATTTTCTTAGATCAAAGATTTCCTTCCTATCCAGACCCAGAAAAAAAAAAAAACAAACCACTTTTATTTTCCTTCATAATCACATGTAGATTGCAACTATGAGAGTAAAAGGAGAATTGCTCTAACTATTTCAATTATGTAGCTGAGTAACTCAGAGAAAATCTCCTTTCAGCAAAATGGGGGAGGAGAATCAGAAAATAAACCACTTAAAATGTTACATTTTTGTATGCTAACTTTGTCAAAGGCAGGGAGTTTGCTGCTTTCTCTTTTTCCCCTTGTGTCCTTGGACCTTTTCACAGGGAGGCATTTCTCTTTTCTAATCTGATAACAAGTTAAAATGTGATTCTTATGTGCAGAGATTTTGCTATGATTTAGGGAAAAAGGATGTGCATGTGGTAAAGTACCAGTTTCCAAAAATAAACAGAAGAATACTATGGTGAATTGTGCTGATCACAGGATTAATGCTCTCTCTTATTACTGGATTAATGCTGGGTCCAGGTAGCATTAAAAGAGGCTGGAAAACCACAAGGGACTCTGTAGGGCTTTTTTCCCTCTTTAAAACAAAAAAGCCTGCCTCTCCTGTCAGTTATATGCAATTTCCAGAGCCAGATGAGAAGCAATGACATGACAAATAAATGCCTGCAACACGTGATAGGACCAGCCTGTGGCTAAAAGCTGTGTCCAGGCTGTTTCTACAGTGAGAGCAACCAGGCCACCGTTTTTACTCTGAATTCTTTAAGATCACTCCATTTAATCCACTAGGTAAAGTAAGCATCACTTCCCTGACAATATAGCCTAGAAAATAAAGGAGGAAAAGCTTCTGCACCATTTTTCAGCGAGCAAGAGGCAGCTGAGGCCTGTGTAAGGGGTGCCAGCTGCTGATGAAGAGGAGCATGTTTTCTGGAATGAGCAATTAGCAGAGAGTGAGAAGCAGAGTGTGTGTACAAAGTTGCTTGCTGGGAACCTATCAGTGAGCTTTTCTCAAGGCTTTTTGTGCAATAAACCCAGCACTGACTGACAATTTTGCAGGTGTATATGCAGACAAAGAATAGAACCTTTCAGCCCTTATACCGTGAGGGAGCACAGTGCCAGCTTTTGCTCATTTCCTGCAATGCCCAGTGGTGCCTGTTGCTGTCTGCCTCATTAATTCACACTCCCCTTGAAGAGCAAGGGGTGAAGGTTAGTGCAGGGAACACAGAGTGGTGGCAGGATCCTGCACTGTATGAGGCAGGGGTCAAGGTCCCCCCTAGCTGCTCCATTCCATAAGTCTGACCACAACCTACACTGCTCTCCTGCTCCTCAGCTTGGCCAGGGAGCCCTCAGGCAAGGAGGCACTGAACCACTGCTTGCAAATAAACCAAAACAAGCAGAAATAACCCAGCAGCATGAGTTGGAGGAGAAAATGGGCTGGCATCAGTGTGAGACTCTCTAAAGTGAGAAGTGGCAGGCTGAAAGATGCCCCTTACTATTGGGGAGAGGCAGGTGTCCTCCAACCAGGACCCCCCAACCCATGTGCAGGGAATCCTGGAGGACATGGACTATGTCCAGCCCACAGTAAAAATCCCCAATGCTTGCAATGCAAGCAAAGGATTCCCAGCAGCCATAGGCTACTGCTGGACCATGGCTCTTGCTGACAGGGAGAATTCCACTACAAAATTGTAATAGAGGAAACAAGGATTTTTCTCGTTTTTCCCTCTCCATACCTGGATACTCTCTCCTTTCCTTTACTTGTAGGGGGAAAATAAAATGCTGCTCTTCTTTTTCAGGGCCAGACACATGGATGTGTACTGGCACTTCCTAGCTGCAGCATAGGATTAATCTAATGTTTCTATATAGGTCTCCCTTGCTCTCAGCTCTCTGACTTTCGGTGTCAGTGCAGCAGGTCCCAGTGTCCTCATCAAAGCTACCATGGCATTACCCACACAGAATGCTTTGTGGCATTACCCACACAGAATGCTTTGTGGCATTGCCCACACAGAATGCTTTGTGGCATTACCCACACAGAATGCCCCGAGGTGAGCCCCGAGCTGAGCCTGTCACAAACCTGATACTCCCCATGAATAAATCCCTCACTGGCACTCTGCTCCTGCTGCTGGGGTAGTAAAACAAAGGGATGGCACAAATCCTTTCCCTCTGTGTGGTTTAAATAAGCTGTTCATTTGCTGATGTTATCTGGACATTACTGGAGGGCAATTTTGCTAGTCAAAATCTCCAGAGAGAGATATTTGTTCACTAAGTTGGTGCTAAATAGGGGTGTTCATTTTGATTTTTCTGCACTGAGACCACAACAGCCAGTCTACAGTGTTAAGTGCTTCACTCATTTTTGGGTGTGGCTTTTCTCCACACATTGGTCAAGTTTCTAAAAAAAATGAATTTCCATTATTTCCTCTGAAAAACAGGAGTAACTTGTAGCAAATTTTTATAGCTAGACCTCACTCCAAGAATGGGATGTCTGCTCACTTGGATATGAATACACTGGCAACGTGACATGCTGATATGTATAATGATACAGTCTCATGAATTGCTCTCCATAAAGCTTGTCTAACCTTGTACTTTCCATATTGATCCTGGGAGTGACAAATTCCATCTGAGGAAGGCAGCACTTTGAGATATTAAAGTGTAATTTATGGATTCATTTACTAGGGTTCCAGAATTGGTTTCCTTAAATGTTATGGAGCATATCTGATGCAAGTCCCCTGTGATTTGGAACAATATAGTAAAATATCATCAATTCCTAGTTCGCTTTGTAATCATTTAATGAAGGCAGAATGCCCTTTGTTAAATGGGCCCTTTCACTCTCTGGATGAATTAGGTGCAACTACAATTAAACCTTTGTTTAGAATTGGAACTAAATTAAAATCATACAAATAACAGAATCTTCAGGATTGCTAGTTCTAATTAATAAGGTAACCACTCTTGCTGGAATAGGTTTTTGATGATGCATTAATAACTCCCAATTAGTATTACATATTTATCTAAGACAATACATTATATTTCAAATGTTTAACAGAAGACTCCTTTAAGGAAGGCTCTAATAAAGTGCTCTAATAGATATTGAGTAGTTTTAACTGTACTGCAGATTCTCTCAGTGTCTTTGGCTGCTCCAGAAGGCTGCTACAATAAAAATCCACATTGCAGTGTGGTGCAACAATTTATCTGCAATGGTGTTCTTGGAGTGCCTTGAAGAAGCTGGGTTCTTGAAGTGCCATGCAGAGTGTAGCACACTGGCTTGTGTGGCATGCATACACACACACAACCCTTCAGTAGCATAATTTCATCACATTTTTCTTCCCTTCAAGGTTGGTTTGATACGTACTTGAGAGCCTTTGCATGTCATTCTGCAAAGCAGTCAATTAGGGTTTAGGGTCTGGACTGTGTTTCATAGTAATAACAGCATTACTCTTGTGTCTTATATCGAACTGTTTGTAAGCATTTATCTGTTAAATCAGTCTCCTCCACAGATATCATGCTCAGCATGTGCTTGTTTTCAATGTGAGAAGAAAGTGCTTCATGTGAAGCTTTAAATGGGTAACATCCTATTAGACTTACCTACTTCTTCATCTCTGTAGTACTGCCACCAGCACTGGAGCCATGGTGTTCTCTGCCCCAGGGTGACAGACAGCACAGGAGCTTGGACAGGCTCCACTTGCTCTGCTTGCACCCCTCCAAGCCCAAGCATTTCCCTTCAGCTTCCCTGAGTCCTTCCAAACCCAACTGGGTGACCTGGTTGCAGGTCACTCCAAGTGACTTTCTGTTCTCTAATGTAAATGTAAGATGTAAAACAGCAGCAGAAGTAATGATCCTTAGGACATAGCAGTAGGCAGGGTTATATAATCCTCACTTAGGAGAGGATAAGGAAAGGGAAAGCAACATTATGGAAGATATGAACCACTTTTTAAAGATACTGTGATGGTAAGACAAAAAATCATACAGAATATAATTCTCTAATGGTGAGAAGCAATTTGGGAGACCTTTCTATCATTCTAATATCTAGTTGCTCATTGCCATCAAATGTAAAATGCAGCACAATTATTTCCATGACTTGCAAAGTCTATATAACTATTCTCTCACAACATGCCTTTACATTTTTGCATAAGAAGTGCTTTAAAATATTAGACAGTCAGCACCAATAAAACAATAACCTTCTCTGATTTATTGACAAGTATAGAAGTTTAGAATTTTTTTGCCAGAATATATCTGACAAAGCTGTTTTTCACCAAATTTAGGCATTCTTATAGGTGGATACACTGTAGACCAGTACAACATGAATCCAATGTCAGTAGCAATGAGAAAATTGCACACAGCATCTTTTGTATTTCATACTCCTTAACTGCAGAAGAAAAGAAAATTCTCTCACCCTTTGAGCACTGCAATCATTTCAGCAGCTGAGCTGGATCTTTTGAGGGTGGTGAGAGCAATAAAACACTGTTGTGATTTGCTCTTAACAGCTCAGATCAAGGTCCCAGTCAGCTTCCTGGCATAGATCTGCTGGAATGGATTTCATCATCTAGGGGCTGTTCATGCTGTGTTTTGTAATTAAGGCATTTAGTAACTGTAATTCTGTGAGTCCTGTATACAATTTTATATGCATTGTTATAATACTTGCCATGCTGGTTTGGCATCACTCGTGGTGCATCTCACAGGCTCTGATTTGCCCTTGCATTGTACAGGGGGATAACCTGTCTGGATAGATTCTGACAACAGCCATGTCTGTGCAAAAGTTTCATGTAAAAGTGCCAAAATTCACTCTATCTGACATAATCTTTCAAACTTTCAGGAGAAAATGGCTTTCTAGGACCTTCTTGTCATGTGCACTGCATAAGTGCTCTCCAGTGCTGTGACTCTCAAGAGATGCTTTCTTGTAGGGAAGTCCCAATATCCCCAAGCTGTCTACTTTAGGCCTAGGTAATTTTATCATGAGTCTTCAAGAAATTACAGAAGAATGACAATAATTTATGTTGGATGGACCTTGGAAGATTGTCTGTGCCAATCCCCTACTCAGACCTCATTTATCTTAGATCACATTGCTCATTTATTTTGTTGGGTTTTGAATATCTTCAAAGATGGAGGCTCTACAGCCCCTCTGGATACCCAGTCTAGTGTTTGTTCATCCTGTGGTGATTTTTTCCCCCTAATGTCTAGATAGAATTTCTTTTGTTGCAACTCATGCCCACTGTTCGGACAAAGATGCTGGATGTAAGACTTCCATGCAATGTGACACCAGGCTCCATCAGCTGCTCTGTATTGTTGGAACTGTACTCTGTACTGGTGGAGTTGGAAGTTCTTATACAGTAGGGTTACTTGGACTACTTGAAAATTAGCTGTTGGTCTCAGTCCAGTAATGTCACCTGTGTCACAGAGCTGCCAAGGCCATGTGAACAGCTTGTCAACTTTTCTAGCAGACTGAATGAAGAAGATAAGGGCTGAAAAGACAGATAAAACCAACCTCTTTGTGCCCAATGAATTCTTTTCAGAATGGCTTAAAGGACACCTGGCAGCAGCTACTGGTGCTTTGCTGATGTGTGCCCCAGTTTCCTGTCTCGCTAAGGAGAGGGGTGCCTTTTGCCAGGGCAGTCCTTGCAGCCCTTCCTGTGAGCACCATTAGATATCTCTCTGCGCTCATCAAGCTGCAGTGAGTGCTGCCAGGCTGGTGCTCCATGACATGGCTCATTCTCCCAGCCCATGTGTCCCACATCAGCCCGGTGCTGTCCCCAAGCTGGCACCACACTGGCCGTGCACGCCCTGTCCCATCACACACCTCTGTGCAGGGAAGGCAACACAGCAGTGGCAGTCCTGGTGTGAAACCCATCTGCCCACCAGCCCACGTTCTGCAAATAATGGATATTCTCATCTGCTCTTCTGAGGAGTGTCAGGAAGAACATACTGGCAGATCCTGGCCCATTTTAACTATTGCACACACTTCATCTTGCAGAGCACTGGAGGGTGGACCTGCCTTCTTGGTGCAGACTTTATTTCAGTATTTTCACCTCTACCAAGTAGACACATGGGATCCCTACAGATTCCCCTGTGACAGCTACTAGTGCAGAGTCTTCAGTCCAGCTGTGTCCAGCTCTAGACACAATTTATTTTTATTTTGCTATGACAGAGTTGGTTTACGTTTCTTTGGCCTTTAACTTCCTTGCTCTTTGTCTTGATGATAAGTGATACAAAACAGGAAACATCCTCATTATAGTAGCATAGTGTTATAAAGTAAATAAAAAATGGGTAGAAGACATTCAAGGGATATGAGAATGCAGTGTGCCAAGGGCCACTGCAGTACACTAGGCATGGGGGGCATCATAGCTGAGAAAATGTTCAGTGCCTATATAAAAAAGAGTGTATCTATCAGAGATAACCTTCTCAACCAGAAAAAACTGACAGTCAGCAGAAGGATCTTTGTCTGCTCATCCATAAAGCTCTCACCCATAAGCCCTGATCCTGGGCAGCTGCTTTGGGCAAGCTGTGACAGCACAGGGGTTTTTGTACTGAAGGCACAGGATGTCTCTCTGCTGTTGGGCCTTCTGCAAACCGAGGCATGTCCCTTCTTTCTCAAAGCTTCTCTGAAAGGTGGTCTTTGAAGGTTGTCTGGAGACACTCTCCCACCTCCAGATCCTTTTAAAAACCTCTCTGGGCAGACATTGTTTGAGTCTAATACCATTTGATTTGTGTTCGTTGCTGAGGACTGAGACAGAGACAGAAATTGTCCTTGATTTCAAACATTCCTGTGTCACAGACCTGTCTTAAAGATCTGAAATAGACTCTGCTGCTTCCTTGTCAACCTTCAATCTTCAAAAATGATCAGAGCCATTTTTTTCAGTGAGAAATAGCTTTTTAGGGGTAGGGAATTTTATGCTCTTACTCACTGTAATGTTTTCTGGCAACAGAGAGGGCATATAATTGGAGACAGGCTTTCTCAAGTCTGATTTTGTAGATTTTTGTTGGTTTTATTTTTTTAATCCCTTCTCTGACAGAGAAATATATGGCAAATCTAGCTTGGCAGCTGCCAGAGTTTTCTTCTAATTCTTTTCTTTAGTTAATGCTTTCCCATCTCTCTCTTTTCCCACCCTCTGTGCCTAAAGTCCCAAGGCTGTCTCTGAAACATAACTGAGCCTGAAACAGAGACCAAACCCTATATGTGATTCACCAGCAGAGGTGGACAATTCTCAGAGCAACAAGGGCACAAGAAGGTCTGAGGACTGTTTTCACCAAAATCCTTCATGTATTAGGGAAGGCAAGAAAAACACTGTGTTTGCCCATGTCTTGGCTGGGATTTTTAGCTAAGGCTTCCTGCATACCTCTGAAACACTGAAGAGCATTCTGGACATCTTGGCCTTGCTGCCAGACCTTGGCTCCCACATAACTCCTCTGACTTCCAGCATACTTGGAACTCACACTAGCTTCAAGGGTATTGGTAGGCTGAAAATCCAGCTGCACTTCTGAAGCTCAAACACAGGCTCAGGAATCCAACTTCAGCTTTGATTTTTTTGGAAAAGTAAGCCTTCAGTCAACAAAGTGATACAGGGCTTGGCCTGGCTTTCTTTCAAAAGCCAGGAGTGCATTATACAACTCATGCAGTCTCTGCTCTGATGTGAGACTGCCTTCAGAAGGCTGTGGCTTTATTGGATAAATGGAGCCTTATCTAATTAGTTATTTATATATCAACAGTCCCCACAGAGTGCTGAACACTGAAAAATTGTATCAGAGGTGTAAGGAGGAAATTAAGTCTCATGCTTTGAAATGGAAGAAGGTAATAACAATTCTGGCAATAACCTTCTCAGTATGTCCTTTCACATAGGCTCTCTTTGTGATCTTTCTTGACCCCTAGGCTGAGCCCTGGAAAGCAAGCACAGTAGCCCCAGCTCTGCATTTTTTCAGAGGCTGATACCTTCCAGCTTCTCACTGAATCCACTCTGCTCCCTTGCAGTAGAAGTGCAGCCCAGCTAAGCCCAACAGCCTGGTCTCAGTTTGGAGCAGTCCATCCCCAGGAAGGAGCCAGGGAGGGATGGATTGCAGCCCTCTGACAGCCCTCACAGCAATCTGCCTGGTGCAGTCTAGACAGCTGTCTGCTGCAGATTTGATTGAGCTCACCAAAGACCTCCACATGCTACTCATTTTAGATGGCAGTCCAAAGGGTGAAGGCTCTCTCTCCTTTTTGCAATCCGGTCTGCCACTTAAGCATTTTCCCCTTTCTTTAAAGGTCAAAATTAAATGGATATTTCTTTACCACTTTACAGACAAATGCTTTGATAAGTAACTGCTCAGCGGCCATTGGAATGAATACTGAATGTGGTAAATATCCCGATAGACAGATGAGCTTTTTAAAATCCAGCATTTAGTTTGTAATATGGAAGAGGAAGTGAATTTTTGATTGTCAGATTTGGCAGGGATGGGTCTCTTCACGTTATTACCTTCTGTGCCGAGTGAGTACTGACATTAGATAGTCAAACTGCATAACACACAGAGATTATTCGTGTTCAGTAAATAAATATGCCTGCAGTTCCCCGGGCCAGGAGAGAAACAGTTCCCTCTGGCTGAAGGAGGCTCCAGCTGCTGCACTGACAGAATGAGCCAGAGGTGAGGTCAAGGTATTGCCTGCTTCCCACAACAACAAAGACTTCTCCAGGGACAAAAGCCTTTTTTCCAGAAAAGATTCCTTAAGAAGTGTTCAGAAAAAAGAATCACAGTCTCTGCTCTTGAATAAGTGTATGTTCCCTCTGTATTTCCATAGAGATCTGCATATCACTGGAGAGTAGCAAGGAAAGCTGGATTTCTTTGTTAGAGCCACCCAGCAATATTGCAGGAAAACTAAAAGGTTTTGAATAAATGTGTCAGCAAACCTCTGCCAAAACAGAGCCAGAAAGCTGGCAGCCTTTCTGCCAGGCTGCCTCAGATCTCCTAGGATATTGCATTTTGAAAGAAAGAGGAAATCAAATTGAATCTTTAAAAAACATTGAATGAAACCCCTCATTGCGTACACTAATTAGGAATGCTGACACAAACCTACCTGAGACATGCTGATACCAGGGTGTCCATAAAGCTTGCTCAAACTGGTGGCATGTGCATCCTCTCATTCTGCTTCCACAGCAGATCCTCAGATGAAAGCTTTTGCCCTTCCCTTCTTAGCTTTTGGAAGGTGATAGAGGCAAGTTCAGTACTCAGAGTGTACCTTCCCAGGTTCTTTCACTTGCTGGAAGACCTTTGCTAGATATTCTTTCCATTTGAAAATGCTTGCTTTCATTCAGTGCTGTGGGTCACTTCAGTCAGCCTCTACACTAAGCCAAATTTATTGTGTTCTGCTATATTACAGTTGACATATTACAGTACCCTACCATTCCTCATCTTTATAACAACAATAAAGCCTTAAAATTAAAGCAATTTCATTTTGGTTAGAAAAGCATAATAAGCTCTTGAATGAGCCTCTGAAAGGTCACAGTTGTTCTAAATAAATATTAAAATCGATGCATGATATTGGTGAATTCTGATGAGAAATCTTTATTAAAAACTGGTCTTAATTTTAATAAGAGGATCTGCAAACCTAAATATTGAGAGTCTTTGTCTGTATGTATAGTATCATACACATATGTCATGGGCACATACACTTTGTTGTGATTCCAAATTCTAAAGTTTTTCACAAACTCTAGTGAAAGAAAATATAAATTCTTAATATAATTTAGATCCAGGTGGTAAAGTGATTGTAAAAGGCAAGGGGAGTTTTTTCATAAGTCTCATTATTAGAAATGTACTGCTACTACTAGTATTTTCATTCAATGGCACTTAGTTAAGCCGCTCATGGCAGAGTCCCATGCAGTGTCATGTGTAGAAAGTCATAGTCTCGGTCTTCAAGGACCAATGTGATGTGCAAAACAAAAGGAAACAGGAAGGGGGCAGTGGGAGCCCTCCTTTCCTCTTGTGGGAGGGGAAGCACCATCTTGCTGCATGACCAACCTTCCTCAGATTGTTTATTCTGGGTAGTTTGTGGGGAAAGCATGCTTTGAGCTGGGTGAATGAAAGTAGCTTTCATGAATAATGAAACAGGTTTTTCTGATGGTAAGGGGAGAAGTAGAGAGGGAAAACATGGGCTCATGGGAGAAGTGGAGATTCAGGTGACTGAGGATGCTCCTGCTGATGGAGTGACAGTAAGCTTTAAATATGATGACAAGACAGGAATTGTATCCCAAGGGGGTTTGAGAGGTAGGAGAAAAGGTTTGATGTGGAAGAAGCTGAAATTAGGCTAAAGTTCAGAGGAATGGGCCCCAAACTATTGAAACACTGTATTGTTCAAGAATATAACAAAAAACCTCTAAGCTTTTCTTTTTAAGTAGCATTTATTTATTTTTGCATACCTTTCAACTTCCACAGTGAAGTTACCATCCCTCAGCTTCTCTGCTAGGTTGCAAGCAATGAATTTCTGCTTCTTACAGCAGATCCCCTGCATTTCATGCAGATCCCTCTGCTCGGCGGTGCTGGGCGTGCTGGTGGCAATCCAGGGGTGAGCTGGCTGTTCAGTGTGGCTTGACAAACTTCAAAAATGTTGTGCCTCCTTGCCCCTATTTGATTCATTGTACCAGAAATGTCTTATGCTCAGGTTTTATTTTGTTTATTATTTCACTGTCCATTTCTATTCAGCAACCTCAGATACTTCCCATTGAAACTGCTCCTTGTCTTCCACATTTCTGCATTTGGAACAGTATTTAAAGGACAGCTTTAGTGGTCTTCCTTTCATGATACCCTTTCTGTTCCTGCCATAGTTTAATTTGTGACACAGTTTACACACCATAACAAGGTTTATCATTTGGGTGATTAAGTCACAATGTTTAAGCACCCTGTTTGAGCTTGTTGCCATTGGAACAGACTGTGTGGTTGCTGACATTTTCCATTTTCACAATGGATCCTTCAAGTTTGACTAGTCCTCTTGCTTTTCTGATCCTCTCAGCCTGTGGACTGTGGATTAGGGGTTCAGAACTTGGATTTTGCTGCAGGCAAAATAAGGAAATTATTTTGTCTCTCACAGCCTTCCAGAAATGAGAACTGCTGTTGAAAAAGCTTTGCCTTGAAGGAGTTTATGGCATGGAATGATCAGCACACAAACTATGGCACATGTTTTGCAGTACGTGCCATTACCTGCTCCATGTCTTAAATTAGACAGTGGAAATCAGTCTTGTAATCAGCCCCTGATTATGCTATTTGCTGTTGTTATGTGCTGAAGGAGGAGAGCATCTGCTGCTTCTTTTTAAACACTTGTTAATGAGGCAAGCCTTCCTGCCAAGAATGTAAGTGAAGGACTGCTTGTATCCCAGCAAAAGAAAACTGAACTGGGAGATGTATCTAAGGTCCTGAGAGGTGTGAAATCCCCCTGGAGAAGGGTGGGGGATTGTAGCTCTATGGCCAGCCCCCTGGGAAGGGATGGTCCTCCATCCTCTCACAAATCGGAGAAGCTTTCATCTGCTTTGCAGCCCTTCTTCTGCAGAGGGTTGTTGCTGAAATGGTGAACACTGAACCCACCAGCGCCTTTCTTCTGCAGCCTTTGGCTACCTTGCTCTTTCTCCTCACTGAAGAACCTTTGCATTTTGATTTTCCTGCTCTATTTCTGTTTCCCAGGAGAGCCCTTTGACTTGTAATAGTAATTTTCTGGGACTTGGGGGGCTACTTAAGAGAAGTCCTCAAATGCAAAGCTGATGCCTCCTTCCGAAATAGCAAAGCTCATGCTTTCTTCTTTGTACTTTCAGTGGTAGCCCAGGAATTTGGCAAGGCGGAATGAACCATCCAGCTTCAATCTGCATGTTTTCTCTGGGCAAGGGCATTGTGAGCTATTCTTTTCAGAATGTAACAGTCTCACTGTTTGCAACAAGCCTCTCCTTGGAGCATTAATAATTTTTTGGGATTTCACTTTAAAAAATAATGGAATAATGGCAAGCTAGAACATCCAAATAACTTCTAAATTAGTGTGATTCATGCCAAGTATATCAGCACTAAGCCAAAAATCAAAAATCTTGGAGAACAGATCATTCAGCTAGTTGATGTATATTCATTAATTGTTATGGGAGTAGGGAGGGAACAATGAACAAATAGAAGGGAATTCTAGTTTTCAGTTTATGTATACAAGTATACAAATGGGACTGGTTTTGTTTAATTGTTAGGTTCCGGAGTTGTTTTGGTTTGGTTTTTTTCCCCAAAATCATACTCTCAGTTAGGGCAAACAGTTGGAGAAACAATAGCTAATTTAATTTATCATCTTTTGCATACACAGCTGTGGATGGGAAGGAAGGCTCTGTTTTGGCATCAAAGATCTTTATGATTCAGCCTTGCTAGCTTTAAGCCATTTTAAGAAGCGTGCTTGGTTACTAATCTTTGTGTGAGAAAATTCAGAGCTCCTCGAAAGCTGGAAATTTTGAGTTCACAGCTCGAAGTCTGTTCCAACCTGGGGGCTGGCTCCCTGTGTGTTGTCCTCTCTGTTGCTTAGCACTGCCTGTCTTTCACAACATTTAATCACAGCCTTGCAAGACCAAACAGAGAGTGGGCTACAAATAGCAGCTTGCAGGGGAAGAGTCTCAAGGGTTTTCCCCTCCTTTCTGACAGCTGTCGCTGAACAGTGCCACAAACTTTTTGTTTAGGGGTTGTTCATCTCCTGTGAGCCGTTAAATAAAGCCACCCAGTTAAATGCCCGAGTGTTGTTTTACTACTAATCTTGGGTTAAAGGATAAAGGGACATAAAAATGAATACTGTGTGTTTTGTCACCCATTAAAAGGGTGACTGCTGTCTTATCTTGCGTTTATACTCTAAACTTCAAGTTTGCCATAAATGATTGAATGCACGTGAACTCAGTGAAGTGCAGGTACTGGCAGAGAAGCCAGCCACCAAACAAGCTGTACCAGTGCGTGCATAGAACTGCTAGTGGCTTGTTCTCTATTCCTTCATGATGGTTCTTTGCAGGAAAGTGTGAGAGGAAGAAATGGGAGTGATGCCTATTTCTACAGCCTTTCTTTTTGGGATGTTGCAGGAGGATACCCCTCCGTATGTTTCCATGACAACTGGGGAACTGGAATTAAATAATCTTTAAGGAGACTTCCAATCCAAGCCGTTCTATGAGTTAATGATTCTACTAAAGATCATGTGTCTGAACATCTCCCAAACCTGTCAGCTGTGAGTACAACACCCTTCAGAGGGGCATCAGAGAGAACAAAGGGAAGGGGCACATGGGTTTGTGAAGGGGGCATCACCATTTCTGACACAGGCCATCAGGATTACCAGAAGACTGTGGAGACAGGAGAAGGAAAGGAAGGGCCTATGTGGGCCATGATGAGAAATCCTCAAATGCACTAGCCTGCAACAGAGTAGAAATAGTGGTAAAAAAAATGAGTGAGGGACCAGTTTAGGT
>NW_005054310.1:6360675-6375076 GCF_000277835.1 Geospiza fortis | reverse complement strand
GCTTTGAATACTACTGAAGTGACTTGTGTGCTGCCACAAAAAGAGATGCTCAGTTCCTAGGCAGCAAAAACTACCAGCTCAGTCATACTCAGTCTTTACAACTGCCTGCTTCAGAAAGTAAGCACTACACCAGCTAAAACTGCACCTTGCTAAAGGCTGAGTGAAATAAATGCTGAAGCAAGTACTTTAAGCTGAAAATCCACATCAAGGTTGAGATTGCTGAAGACAGGATTGTGCTGTCTGCAGGTAGTTTGTTCTGAGCTTGCTTCACTTTAGAGCCTACCTTTGTTAGCCAAAATTACTGAACATGGACAACAAAAAGAATTGTGTTGTACGTGAGAAAGCTGACAAGAATTGAAAGGTTGAGTGGGGGAATTGCAGATTTTCTTCAAACCATTTTCTTTGTAAGGGGAGCCCTTTGGAAAAATAAAACAAAGCAAAACAAAAAATACCACACACTTGCCATTTTGGGCTATTCTTTTTTGACATCCTAGCAAGTATTTCTGCTAAAAAGATTCCCAGACCTGTGTCCACGTCCTTTCAGTCATATTATCCTAGGCTGTGTAGAGGAACAGATAAGTTCTTTTGTGTTTTATAATTGTGATTTCCTTTTAAATTGTTTGAAATCTGCTTCATTTGTGTAAAGAGGACTACCTTTTCTTTCCACCTAGAGAATGGCAGCATGGTGCAAAGAAGCAGGAGGAGAGAATACCATATTCCAGTGTAATATATCCATTAGCAAGGGACAGGAGTCACAAGTTTTGCCTTGAGATTTAAAAACCAAAGTGAGGAGAATCCAAGCCATGAGCACTGTAGGTGACCTGACTTTTGCTTTATGGGCTCTCTGCAGTGCCAGCTGTGCCACTGTGCTCAGGAGCATCCCTTCACCTCCCTGCTCAGTGAGCCCCTCTGGATGCACCAAATTTATCTGCTCCTCTTGTGGCAGGGGATTGTGGAGGGGCACTGGGAGAAGATGGCTGTGGGCATAACAAGTCTGCAGGGTAATCGGGTTTCCAGACCATGTGTGTGGAGAGGTCATTTTAAATGCCATGTACAACCCTGTGGGTACGATAGGTCAGCCCTGCTGGCAGTGCTTGGTGCATGGAGGAAGCCACGTAGGAGGAAGCTGTCTCTGAGTGCCTGTATGTCCTTAGCTATTCAGAAGCTTCTCTTCACTGTTTTCCCTTTACTCTGATGCAAAACCATCTAGACAGCCAAAAACTTTCAAGGGCTGTCTGCACAAAACTCTATGTGATCATTCTCACAAAGAGACAAATCACTCTCCAAAATTACTGCCTGTTCAAATCGTTCTATAACAATATTCAAAAATGGGATTGTTTGAGAGTTTTTACCTAGAGCTCTCTACCCTTGTGTTAGTATTTGCTGCTTACCAAACAAAGCAATGTTTTCTTCTGAGCTGCTGCTATCAGAAGGAAACCTTAAAAGTTTGGGTTTAAAGTGCTGTTGGGTGTGTGGGTGTGCGGATGTGTGTGTGCATGTGTTCAATACATGCTGCTGTATCTGAAATCTTGTGTCCCAGAACAGTTTGTTGAAAGGACAGCCCTGCAAAATAGGAGAGGAAAGATAATTTCCCTGCATTATTTTAGGGAAACTGGGTGTCCAAGAAGTTAAGGACTGGTCCAAGAAAAAGGACTGGTTCAAAGCACTGTGTCTATGTGCTCACTTTACTAGGTCTTAGCAATATCTACCAGCATCTTAAATGCTCTTTGTGAAATCTGGAAGAGAATTGTACTCATAGAAGAATCCTTTATGTACATGTGAGCGCATATCCTCCTTCCCCAGAGACCTGTGTGACTCACAGGCTTGAGGAGCCTGGAGTCCACATTAAGTCTGGAACTCATGGCTGGTGATCGGTGAGGACCTGTCAGATGTGCTGGCCTAAGGTATGGCATGTGTTCCAGCTGGTTGTCCATTCTCAAGGATATTTGAATATTGTTATCCTTCACTGACTGTTCACTGATAGTTTTATACTATCACATGTCCACAGTTATCACAGTTATCCGTCTCTTCAATCAGTCCTTGCATTTTCACCTTCACATCTTCTTGGTCTGGCTAAAATATAGTTAAAGTCTTCTAGACTAATACTCTCCTTTTTCTTCTCCTATTTGATCCTGGACTCTGGTTTATGTTTAACTAAGTTTTAATTTAAGTTTGACCTTTTGCCATCTAGAAGATGCCTCCTGCAATACAGTTTTTCCACTCCACCTGTCACCTCCTGAGGCAATCTTCATTGAACAACTCAATTTTTTTTGTTGTTCTGGCAGCTAGTGGATATAGTAGCAATATAAGTTGTTTTTGCCCATTTTTTTGTGTAAAATGGACAGGTTACATGGAGAACAATTTGAATAGGTTTATATCTAGCAAACTATAGTCTGGACATTTTTTTGTGAAAACACACGAGGATGTACATTTAAAATGGAACCAAATAAAGCTAAAATTTCTGGTTTAAGAAACAATTTACCTTTGCTGCTCAAAGAAACAATTCACCCTGGGTGCCATGTACTTATACTAATTCATCTATTAAAACACAGGTTAAAAATAATGTTCTTAGAGCCTTAGTTGCCTTGAGATTTTTACTTATGGCAAGAGGTAATTATTATTGCATCTGATAAATATCATGTCTCGTATCTTGGTATTGAAGAGCTCCGTATTCATACAAGTTCTTTTCAGGGAGAAGAATGAAATAAGCAAAAATCCCAAATTGCTTTATTTTTCATTCAGTTGCATCACTGGCATTTATACCAATGCCTTAAGCTTATCTCAAAGTTACTTTTATTAAAGTATCTTTCAAGCTCACCCTAATAAATGTCAGTTGCATTATTTACTTTCCTTCTGAAGCAGAAGTTAGTTCTGATGGTCATGAATGTTATATAGGTCTGGGAGCATAAGCCAAAATTTTATATATTTGTCTTTTTTATATATATCAGCAGCCATGATAAGGTTTAGATGAGGACTTTAAAAAGTCTGAAAATTAAATTTCACAGAGAAAAGCTTGCCATAAGTAATAAAAACATTTGTCCTTGTCTTTCTTTGTCAGAAAGATCTTTCCAGACACTGCTTTTTTCCCTTCCAACTCTTTTTTCCCTCTGCTGCACTATCACCAATGCAGTGCAGCAATGCTCTACAGACACTGCAGGGTGTTTGTTGTCAGGTCTGAGTCCCAGGGTGCACATTTCAGGTTTTCCCAGTGTTGCCAAGGACAGTGGTTTCCTTGGTTTTCTGACAGCCCCAGCAGGAGCAGGGTGTGGTGCTGCTTTCCTGGGCCTTGGCCCGTGCCCAGGGGCAGTGGGGTCACCGGGCTCCCAGCCCTGGAGCAGCTGGGCCAGGCCAGCTCGTCCCTGGTGTGTCTCGGAGCCAGCCCCAGGGGTGGACGCAGCTGCCCTCCCAGTGCTGCTTGCACAGGGCTCTGCATGTGCTTGGTACTGGGTGTGAGGAGCAGCCCTCAGCTTTCCAGAGGCAATCACAGAGCTGTTTGCAGAGCTCAGGTGCTGGGCTGCCTTTCCAGCCTCTCCAGGATCATCCTTGCCCCCTGCCAGGGCCAGCCCAGGTGGGCTTCCCTGGAGGAGTGCTTTGTTATCCTGGTTGTACAGAACATATTAAACCTGCTGAGAGGGGAGAGCTTTTTGCTTGTGGGTCTGAGGCAGACTGGTTAAGTCTTTAAGTTCATGTGTAACATACCAAGATGACAGGTTTTCACTGGGATTGGATTTAAGTAATGTATGTATGCAAATCCAAACTTTTGTGGCAGGCTCCTATTATAGTTTTTGATATCAAAGGTGACTGCCTTGATTACAAAAGTGGAACAACTTTAATTCACCTTTCCTATCCTGAAACAAACAGTAAGTAAATTACCTGAGTCTCAGCTCCTCATACAAGTAATCTTGCATCATATCACCCATACATAACAGCTGCTACCTGTGTTCCCTCTAACCACAGGAATGCAGAAAGGAGTTCTTGCAGCAAAAAGGATACACTTCTGCAGGGTCCACAGTGTGCATCAAAATCCATGAGAGAGACAAACTGATCTGCTGCTTTTTGTCACAGAACAACACTATAAGTCACTGCAGCGTGGAGGGTGCCTTGTCCAGCCAGCTGCTGTGATAGGCTTCACCACCAGGAAGGCTTTGAATGGATGGCACAGTGGGTGAGGGGGAAGGGGACCTGCCCCAGCTCAGTAATGAATGTCTTACACTTTGGGCTGGAGTCCAGAGAGTGAAAGTCTGAGCAGGTCAGGTTGTTGCTTCCTGATCTCCATGACTGATTTTTCTATTACAAAAATGAAGCCTGTTGGCAGGCATGGAAAGAAAATGTGCACTGCCTGGTGCCACGCTTTCCTACCCTGGATCAACATGTGGCTGTCTCTGAGTCCTCTCATAAAAATCTCATACAGCTGTAAAATGAGCACGTGCATAAAAAATAGCCTGATGATTGTAGTGTTTTATTAATGATAGTAAAAGAGGGAAAGGTTTCGTTTTGTTGCTATCTATAAGACAGACCAGAATGGACCTACTTAGGCTTATATTTCTGTTTAGCTAAGTGTAAATTGGCAGACTTCAACCCTGAAAGGTTTGTAAGTTGTTAAAGAGTGAAGATACAGCACTGCTCACAGACATGCACTCAGAGGTCAGTTTCTCATACATGTACTTTATGTACAACTCCCCAAACTACTCCATTCACGGAGCCTGAAATTGAGGTAATCAGGTAAGGTTTTGTGCTTGTCAGCCCAGCTCTCCCCCAGCTGAGACTTGAAGTAAATACATGGGATTTCTGTACATTTGTGAATTCCAGAAGTGAGACTGCCGGCCACCAGCTGGTAAGTGTAGGGTACTACTTATGCCTAAGATGGTAACAAGACAAACTGGCACCTTCTTTCCTTGCAGGATTATCTATCCTCATCAATCACATCTCATACTTGAAAATTAAATTAACAGTTTTCCACGTCAACTGAGTTTTCATTGCCCAAATTCAGTGTTGATCACAAAGAACCAACGGAAATATTTGCACATATAAACACCAGGCACCTTGGAAACAAAACAAAGGAACCTGATCTGCTTGTGCAGGATGTGAAACCAGATACTACAGGGAGGGCAGAGACATGGTGGAGCAACTAAAGTCACTAGAATACAGATATTCTAGGGTAGGCATTACTCAAAAATGGAGATATAATCAAAGTGACATTCATGGCTGTCAACGAACTTCAGGGATCTGAGAGTGGAAGGAGCAAGAGATGTTGTAGTTAATAGAAAGTTCATTTTGGTCCAAATAGTTTTGGGGAAGGAACTAGAACCTGTGTTGGAATAGTGCTGAGAACTGGTTAAAGCACTTCCTTTCCTCCCTCAACCATCACATAACTAAACCTGGAACCTAAAGCCTCCTTAGCCACCATCTTAGCCACCACCTCCTTAGCCCCCACCTTAGCTATCTCCTTTCTCTTCTCTTGCTACCTCATGAATCTTCACCTGAACTCATCTTTTCAGGACTCTAACTGGATTTCTCCATGCCTTTCACTGGCCAGACTGAGCAACCTCTCATTACAGTCTGCAGATTATAAATAATGCATTGATAAGGTTCACTCTTTGTTTGCACAATGTTTGAGCCATCTGGCAGCATGTGTGTTTCCTTTACTTGGTATAATTGTCCTCCTTGTTCAAAAACCTGCCTAACCTTTATATTTCAGGTAGGCAAATCTTGGGAGGCAGCTCTAGAGAGAACAAGATGTCATCTCTGCCTAACATGAAACCCTTTCCTTGTGAGAGGAGCAAGGCCTGGCTCTTACTGGAGGGCTTTAGTGCCACCTTCCCAGTGACCCTCCAAGCACCCGTCCCTGTTCACCACATTGCCAGCTCTGGCGTGGGGTCTCATTGTGTGTGTCCAGATGTGCCTGGTGCCCTGAGAGGGACTGTCCTGCAAGGGCTGCCATCACTTTGGGCAAGTTCCACAGCCTTCCTTGTGCTCCATGGTCCTCCAGACAGCACAGAGCTGAGATGATGAGGATCACAGTATCCTGCCTCGTGGATAAACTGAGGAATTTTATCCCTGTATTGATGTGCTTTTCTATGGTTGTAAGAAGCCTCAGGTAATATGAAGGGATAGAAGAAGGTTTTTTTTAACTGAAAATCTTCTAGACTCAGAATAGCTGAGGGAGTAAGGCATCCAAAACATATATCCCTGGGAGATTATACAGACTGATAATGGTCAAATCCTTCTTGTCTGGAACAACAGATGACTTTATATCCCATGTGGCTCACTTGCCCTTACACTCCCTATAAGTCTCTGATGTATAAAAGTTATTTGCCAAGCTCCACATCCATGTGGCAGGACCCTTTCTCACATCCAAGACTGAGCAAGGCATGCTTTCTGTTCAGTGTAAAAAAGTCCACACAAATATATTTTTTTAAAATTTAGATTATATGCTGTAATTGGACTTCAGGATTTAAAAGAGAAAGGGACCAAATACACCATTCACCTAATATTAGAGAATATGAAATTTCCAAGAGCTAAGCCAGGAGGCCAGAAAGAACCAAGGAGCACTCTCTGTTTTGAAGAATTTTAATGTGATTGCAAGTGTCTGTATGATGGAGGGCAAATGAGTGGGTTTAAAATGTCTATGTGTAGATTGAATTGAGATGAATCACCATACTTTTCAAGGACAGCATGTCTCTGGTGTGGAAAAAGCCAGCCAGTACATTCAAATGCATGAATGTAGGAGTGTGTGTATTCAATTCTTTTATCCACCAGGAACTCCTCTGCAGGATGCCTTTTATGTCTCAGATGTAGAGATGAAATGGAATTAAAAGGTCAAAATATTCATCAGTTTCACTAACAACAGCCCAGTGCTCATCTCTCTTGCAATGGAGAGCCTGATGGAGAGCTTTCCAACCCAACCTTGATGCAGCAGGCGGAAGAGCTTGGGAAGGTGGGTGAAACATCAGGTACCTAGGTTGTGCCAAGCTGTGTGCTTCTCTGCCTACGCTGGGGCCAAGATGTGCTTTATGTTGGATATGGAGGTGTGAGGGGAGCTGGGGGCTGGAGGTGGGTACATTAGGGGGAAAGAGATAGCTGTGAACACCTCGGTCTGCTGTGGGTGAGAGCTGCAGATGTCTACAGAAGTATGCTTAAGCAACTCCTCTCTTGACCTCTACTTAAAATGTCTGGATCAGTCCCTAATTGCTCTCTTGCCTCAGCACAAGGCTTCCTGCTCGAGAGAGGCTGTGAAACCAGAGCACTGCTCAGGTTTCAGTTGCTGCTTCTGTACTCCCCCTATCACATTAAGGACTTAGAGGTGTTACTGCTCTTTGAGCAGGTCTTCTTGCTACAAGTGATAGATTAGGCCAAAATGTGATTGCTAACTTTGCTTCTTCTGCCAACAACTTCAAATGAAGCTGATCAGAGAGTTGCAATTCCTCTACTGACAGGATCTGGCAAGAATTGATCATTAGCTCAGTTTTTCCCTTGTCAGTAAACTTGGAGGTGCATCCCACCAGACCTGCTCACATGGCAGCTGTGCTTTGGCTGCTGTGCCATCAGGAGGCTGGTGACATTCTGCTCCGTGGCTTTTTTAAAGCAGATCCAGATGGTATCATTTTCCTTTTTTCCCTGAACCTGGCCAAGACAGATGTCTGGATGAGAATCAGCTGGCAGACAACCTGGCAAGAGGAGGTGTGAGGTGCAAGGTGTGAGGAGATGGGTGACATGAGCAACCCAAGATGCAGTTGCAAATTGTGAGTGCCCTGTCACAACCCAGCTGTGACCACCTTTGCCAATGAGTTTGGCCAGTTTTTAGTATTTACCAGAATTTGCTGGCTTTCAGATTCCCAGCTAATGAGCATTCCAGGCATTATTTTCCCACACAACACCTCAAGCAACAGGAGGGACCCTGATATTTCTTGGTCTCATTTTCAGGCTAGAGTATTGCAAGGTGCTGCCCTGTCAGCTGCCTGTGACAAGCTGGGTGAGGCATCCTCTAGGAGAGAATCTAGGGGCTGCCTGGCCATGATGAGGTTATCTCAATTTTTTTTCTAGATGCTTCTGGTATCCATTCTACCTAGTCTACCTCATCAACTTTGTTATGGCATTTGGGCAGGGCCCACTTACAATTTGAAGCACTTACCAACCTAAGTATGGGACATGGAAACAGCTATAGCAGACTTTTTACTTTTCTACAGAAAGCCTGGATTTGGCTGGCACCACCAGCTTATTTCCTCATTTTTGTTTGTTTAGGTTTGAGTATTTTTTGCCCCTGCCTTCACTCTTTTTTTTTTCTTTTTTTTTTTTCCTTTTGTAGTATAATTGCCTAACTTTTGTTTTGGGGAAGAAAGAATGAAAATAAATGCTTGGAAACTCACAGTTTCTTCTAAAACATTCCAAAAGGTTGAATTGATTTTTGTGTTTGTGGAGATCTTGTCTGAAG
The DNA here is from genome assembly GCF_000277835.1 of Geospiza fortis. Taxonomy (NCBI): domain Eukaryota; kingdom Metazoa; phylum Chordata; class Aves; order Passeriformes; family Thraupidae; genus Geospiza; species Geospiza fortis. The sequence continues at coordinate 6,366,645 of NW_005054310.1, read as the reverse complement.
AAGACAAACATTCAAAAACCGACAAATTGTTTTTTTGAGATGAAATTATGTATTATATGTACAGGTTTGATAGCTAGACATAATTAAGGTTTTCCTGAGTAAATAGGCATTTGATTCAAAAGATTAATGATGTACAACCCAAGTCAGCTGAGATGGGGATTGACAAACACCGCCAGTGTGAGGGCATGTTCATACTCTTGAGCTCTGAATTGCCTAAATGCATATCTAAAGTGAATTGAAGAAGATGAGATGATTATCTTCCCTTGAAAATGAGCATTTTCAAGAGCCACTGGTGCTGTATTTCAGAGGAATACCTCCAATCTGTACCTTTTTTCTGGTGGCCCACCACTGTTTTCCTTATGAAGACAGGTATTTTAGATCACACTTTTGATTTATTGTAGATGAACACTACCTGGTAGGTTAGATCAATGTATAAAGAGGAGTTTGCTGCATTGGGGCCTAACAAGGACAATCTGTTTATTCAATTTATAGTGCTAGAAACACACAGTAGCTACTGGCTTGTTCTGACTATAAATAATATGTAGTTGTCACTTGCAGTACTGAGGGAACCTGAGGAACAGGAGCCTCAATTTATTTACAGTTTTAGCTTCCTTCATGCATCACTGAAAATGGAAATGAAACACAGACCAAAAAAAAAAAAAACCAAAAAAACCAAACCAAAAAAGATGAAACCTCTCCTATAAGCTCCAGTGAAGCTTTAACATATTGCAGGGATTTTCCATCTGCCTTTACCTACTGGGGTTACAGGAGCTTATCCACCCACAGCAGCCACAAAGAAATGTGAAATGTTTTTAAAATGTAAAAGCTTCCCTGAGCATTAGACCCTGCTAGAGATGACCTTTATCCTAAGATTTTAGAATTTGGAATGTTTGGTCTCCTACCTTCCAATCTCAATAAATTTGTTTGATTTTCTGTGCATTGTTTCCTCTTCCTCCCATCAGTAAAAAGCAAGGAGTGGTTTTCATGGCCATTTAATGGATGCAATGTACTGTAAATTATACACTTCTAAACAGTACATTTTGTGTCAAAGAAATTTTTCCTTCTTCTCTTCTGCACATTTGTACTGGTAACACTTTGTTGCTGCCTTCAAGTTTCCTTCACCATGCCTTTTCCATAATGAATTCTGTTTCATCTGGCCCTTGTGCAGCACTGATTTATAATGTATATGTCCTTATAAACCTCCAAGGAGCTGGAGGTGTCTAAATGACCACTTCTGTTTCATGCCCAGAGGGTGCTTTTATGGTGTGGAAAACTATAGCCTGCAGCTCAAAGTCCCACATTATGTATTCTCAGAGTAGCATGGTGTTTATGGAATGGTGGTGAAAGAAGCAGAGGTGTTTAATAAGATAGAGATGCTTGAGACTTTGGAGCAAAAATAGTCATTGTGAGGCTGAGGGGCAGAAAAAGGCCTGTGCCATACTTGTAGATTCTTTTCATGCAAACCTGTAGACATTCTGCAGGGAGGCAAATTTTTCCATGTGGCTCTGCTGGTTGATTTTCAGGATCTGTATTTTCAGGGACTCCTGCAAAACTCATAGAATCATGCAGGAAAGGTTTTTAAATTAGCTATACAAATATTGGCAAATAGTTGTAGATGAAATCAACTATTGCAGTCTGTAATAACCTCTTGGGCTCTATCCCCATGGGCTCCATGGCACAACACCCTGCAGAGATGTACATGCCAGCACTGCACACGAGCTTCATCTTGCTCATAAAACTAAGGGGGGGGAAGCGTGACAGAAATGACCCCCGTGTTGTTTTACATATCCATTTATGAGCCTAAACACTTCACAATGCACATTGTCTGCAATTGGTCCCTTCTTGCCCTAGCCAGATGTTTCTGTTAGCTGGCTGGCTGCTGAGAGAGATGGAGGGGCCAAGTGGGAGCTCTGAGTGCTGGTGTCAGCTGGGGCTGGTGTCACTGTCATCGCACAGCCGTGCCCTTCCGTGACAGCCAGTCAGCCTCGCTGGCAGCTGCTCTGGGGCCAAGACACCAAAAGGTTAACTCACAGCTTCTCTGTGCTCTGCTCAGCTTCCCAAGGCACGGGGAGGGATGATCCTGTGGTCCCAGTTTACCCTCTGGAGTCCTTGCTGAGCATTTGCTTGGCTGCAGTGCTCAACCATATTAGGAGTGCATGGAGCAAGGCCCAGGAGCCTGGATCAGCACCTCTCCTGTCAGTCTGAAGAGCTGCTGCTATATTTAGTAACAGACACATGGGAATAGCAGCTTACGTGTGGGAGGGGGCTGCTGGAATGCCCAAGTGTGTTTGAATCCACTTGACTCTTAATGGAAACTCTCAGACTGTGCTATCTTTAGAGGGTCTAGTACAGAAATAAATTACATTTCCCTATTTTTTTTCAATAAAAAGAAAAGCATTTTAGCTGCCTTATACCTCCACCACAATAGTCCTGATGAACACAAATTACAGCAGAGCAAAATAAAGCCCTTGTTAAATGTTTATTTACCCTCTTGTTTCAGTCGCATGCAAACTAATCAGCAAAAGTGTATTGCATTTAAATGCAATTATGGCAGCATTATAATGTAAACAACTTAGTTGTGGAGGTTAGTTTTTCTTTTTCCTTATTTTCATGTAATCATGAAGATGAGCAAAAGATGCACCTTGTGTTTGAAATGCCCAACTAGGAAAGTGAGATCATACTGGTAGGAGCGGGAAGATTTTCATTTGCAATTAGCACACTTTCCTCACTGTAAACAAATGACCCCCCCCCTTTACATCTGGTGACCCCAGGACAAGAGAGACCCTCCTAAATTATTAAATTCATAAAGGGTTTAGTGTGGTAGCAGCCTGATGCATCTGATGAACCACACTTTAGCAGAACTGTACAGCTATTCTTCACCAGAAAAGCAGGTTTCTGTGTTTTCAGCAAAGAGCAATGTTTTGTGGTTTTCTTTCCATTGTCTGCCTTGGCTAAGCGCTGTCTTGTGAAGGTCAAGTGACTCCCCTACGGTCTGACACTGAGTCAATAGCTAAACATGGAACCAGGATTCCCCAACTTCCCACTCATCTACATAATCTCCAGGAAAAGCTCGTGAGGCCAAATCACCATCAGGAAGGCTGAGGGAGGGAATTCAGTTAAATCCCCTTGCAGAAATTTATTTCCTCAGTGCATCCAGAGAAAGGTAGAAGTTTGGCACTAAATGACCCATGGAGGGGTTGATTTTTGTTTTGTTTTGGTTTGGTTTTTGTTTTGGTTTTGGTTTGTTTGTTTGTTTTTGTTTGTTTGGTTGGCTGGTTGGTTTGGATTGGTTTGGTTTTTGGGGGTTTTTTGTTTGTTTTATGGGGTTTTTTGTTGGTTTTTTGTTGTTTTGTTTTTGGGTTTTTTTGGGGAGTTTTTTGGGCTTTTTGTCTGAACTAGGAAAAAAGGAGAGTGTTGGAGCTCTGTGACCAAGCTGTGGGTTTTGAATGCCTGAACCCATTGCCCTGGCTCTCTGCAGCACTGCAGTGTTAGACCCATTCTCCACAGCTTCCCTCTCCAGCCCTGTAGGCAGTGAGCACGGCAGAGCCTGGAAAACCTGATGCAGCTCAAGGCAGATCCTATTCCTTGTTTTTCTTCTGGGGCTGGTCAGCTTCTCTCTACACATGAGTATGACTGAGTACTCTTTCTCCAAAAAAAACCCCTATCTGCCTTTGTTTAGCATTGTCTAGCGCTATCTAGCTGCTCCATGCAAGATACTTGGTGGATCCATAGACATTTATATGTTTTTATCTTTTGAAGGTATATACATACATCCACATATGTACTTGCTTTATAGCCATTAGTGATCTTTGATAAGATTTGTCTATTTTTGTGTTTTCTTCATTCTTCATTAAAAAAAAAAACCTCTTAATGAGCATATGCTTTGATAACAGTACTGCCTGAGCAGTATTTCCATTACGACATTGTAACCCAAGCCTGCAATGCCAAGAACACTCCTGCTCAGCCTCCTGCAGGCAGAAATGTACAGCCCAGGTTAGGCAATGCATGAAAACCTGCCTCCTGAGGCATACAGAATTACAGTAATTTGGAAATGAATGGAAATTATGGTACTTCCCATCCACTCTTGGAAGTCCAATGATTAACTTCTGGGTCCAGAACCACCACTGGAGAAGTTCCTGCTTTTTTACTGGACTCTCTTTGTCCCTCTACTTAAAACAGATGCTCCAGCTTTATGATGGAAAACTGGTTTTGTTCTAAAACCACTCCTTGACCGATATTTCATGTGCATACTGCTACATCAGCATGGAGTTTTTCTAAAAACCAGAAGGTAAATACAGCAAAACAATGAGGAGACACCACAGCTTGAAAGGGAGTTACCTCAATTGCTGGCCTTTGACTTGGCATGTCAGTATCTAAGGAGTTTCATTAATGTTCCATTTTCCTTAGAAGTCATCCACTTTCTTTCTCTCTGAGCTGCTGCTGAGGAGTACAGCACAGAAAATTATGCTTTTTTCCATTAATTAGGGCTTTTTTTCCAAATCACACAGCACTCTGTGAATAACCGGATGCATATTGTGTGTACAGATAAACAATCATTAGTACAGTTTGTAAATATGCAATATATACCCAGAGAGTGCCCTGAAATTTTTCACACTGTTGCCAAATGAGGGTGTCTCTGTCTGGGATATGAACAGCATTGACTGACATGGGGAATCTGGGGATTCTGGATAGCCCTGCCTCAAAATAGAGGCTGTGATGCACCAAAGCACTCAGTAAACACTGCCCTCTCCATCCACAGGTCTCCAACACGTGCGTCACGGCAGGCAAGCAGGTGTTTATCTCTGGTTTATGGTTATTTAGCAAGTATCAAATCCAGTTGTTAGCAGCCAGACCTCTAAAATGAGTGCAGGGCAGGGGTAGGAAGTGGGTGGATGCAGAGGGTGAGTCACGTCACGAGCTTAAATCCTGGGTCTTTGAGGTCCAGGAGTAATTAGTGGCTCTGGCCCATGGGTGTGTACCACAGAGATGCACACTCTGTGGCAGGGTTCACTGCAGCTCAAGAGCCACCCCCCTACAGTGGGGGCTCACCCTTGGGAGCCAACAGATCTGGGCAGGTGGACAGATCCTGAGCAAGCCGTCTCTGGCAGAACACAGTGCCACACAGAGGACTAGTGCAGCTATGTTCAGTGCAGTGAAAGGCAGACATAGGTGCAGCCCCTTCTCTTGATCTCCTCTGACTGCAGGTGATTTAAAAACGGTGTCTGAATGCAGCTGTTATGTACTGTAAGAAAAAATGCTTAAAATAACCTAAAAGCAAGGAGCAAATCACTTTGTGAAAGTAATCACTATGGATAAGCATCTTTCTGTTTTCCTGTGACTGGGTCATTCTGCCCAGCTCGTTGTTGGTGTCCCGTATCTGTTGATTGCCTGTAACTGGAAACACAAATGGATGGAATGATGAGTGCTTCTAGCAGTCTTGAAAGTCTAACCATCATGTTCAGCTGATTTTCAAAATAACTGTGTTGATCCACCTGACTGAATATAACAATCTGTCTGGCATTACATAACAGAGTCATAACAATTTCCTGAGCAGGAAAACCCTTAAGTTGGCACAGGGTGATTTACTAGTTTGGAGGCCTTCATCAGTGGGATATGAAAGTTAGGGAAGGATGTTGCAGTGGTGTTAGAAATGTTTCCTTCCTTTGTCACTGTTCAGCTGTCCTTTCCCTCAGCATATTGACTCAAAAGATCAGAAATTGCACTGTTCAGAGGCATTTGTTTGTGTCAGGTATCCAGCTGTGCTTCTGATCTCCATCTGTATCTGTCTGGGTTCCTGTATAATTTCCATTGATGTTATCCATACTGGTAAATGAACAAATGTAATCACAACTTCCACCTCTCTCCCAAGGAAATAAATCCTAAAATTTCTCCTTTGTCTGATGACTGTTACTGAAAGAACTGTTGGAAAGGGCCATCCTGAGCAATGCTAACTTCCACTTTGGCAGGAAT